>NC_057797.1:351901569-351909635 GCF_018294505.1 Triticum aestivum | reverse complement strand
GGCTCGTAGGATGAGGTGAAGCTTGCTTACGAGTAGTAGTACTACTACTACTACTACTATACGCCTTTACGCCAGCTCCCTCGCCCACGCGCGCGGTGGCTCTCAGCACGAGGAGAAAATTTTACTACTCCCTCCGTTTACTCCTCGTCCCTACTACATACTTTGGTTAGTACTCCCTCCATTTACTTACACAAGGACACTATAAAAAAATACATTTTGCATCTATACAAGGCCACAAATAGTAATCGAGACAAAAGTTACTACTCCCTCCTTTCCAGTTTATGGCTCAATTTCAAAATCTCTCCAACCAAGGTAGACGGTGAGTGGTCGAATTAATTTCGTAGTTTGCACAAGTAATTAGTACGCTCGTTTTTCTCAAGAAGTTATGTTTACCGAGGCATTAATTAGAACGAATGCATGAATGACCACTAAATTTCCATGAACTTGTACATGCATTGGTTAGTTTCCTCTTGACACTGCTTGCGTCGGGTGATCTAACACACCTTGAAATCCAACATGTAATGGTACTACTACTAGTATAGTAGAATTGAGACTTATCAAACGAAAAACCGAATGTTTTTTAGATGAGCCCTATAAACCCTAGTGGGTACGTACTCCGTAAAAACAGATTTTTCCAAAACTAAGTCGCTCCCTTTCATGAATTCTGTAGTATACTCCTCCGTCGATGCTCCCTTTAATGAATTATGTACTTCCTGTCGCCGACATGTGGGACATATAGCAACTGGGTCGATGTGTCAAGCACCAAATAACAGTGCAGAACAGCAGGGAGGACGCACCCCACTCGTACTGGCCCAGTAGTAGTAATGAGCAATGAGACGTCAAATCACAATGCCGCACCTTCCCAGATGGACGAAGCAACCATTATTTCACACTTCGGTTCGCCATCATCTCAAACCATGTAGTATTGCTTCTGCCTCAAGAGGAACACGAACATCGCCTTGGTACATCAAGACACATGGGACCGCATGACAGGCCATGCTCCCCCATCGATCGCTCAGTAAAATCACCTCATTTTTACTATACTTCCTCCGTATTGGTTTACTACATGGCATGCATGTCGTTCTAGGTTGAGAATTTAACTGGCTATATATGTGATGAATAGTACTCTAGCCTTTTAAAAAATGTATACTTTTGTACAGTAGTACTATCGATGGATTGCGCCATGGAGCAAAAATTGAAATTAAAAAAAGGTGGTACATATAGAGAGCGCTCATCGCCAAATTATGCATATAGTACTATTAAAAAAGCTAGTACGTGCTTAATCGGGGTGCTAAATTCTATTAAAGAAATACTAGTAGTATGTACATACTGAAGTGTTAAAGTAACGAGAAGAAACATAATACAGTTCTGCTGGGGGCTCAGCACAACACACCCCTCAAATTAAACTAAGCACACCTGAATTAAACTATGCAACTAATCTGGTAGACACTGCATTAGAAGTTTAGAACCACCATGAGCAACAACACTGCCACCTTACTTGGAGTCCTCATCCATGTCCTCGACTTCGTCCTTGTCCCTCTCCCTCTTGTCCGATACTTCTTTTCTTGAACCGCACACTTGGTTGTTGCTCTTCATCCAACCCTTGTAGATATTGAAACAAAGGTAGCCATCCATTGCAGCGTAGTTGATGTGGTCTATATCTAGTACATTCCGCTGCCATGCATGACGATGAAACGTGTGATGAGGTTTCTCCAGTTTACGGTACGAAGGATGAACCATGGCTCCTGCCAGAGTCAGCATTGAAGGTTGACGAGAGGGCACCAGCCAATTCTTCTGGAGGTCGAAGGGGTTGCCTACAATGAGGCCTATGCGACCGAGGACTTCTTTGTCGTTCTTAAAGTCTATAGTAACGAATTTCACCATTTTGTCCTTGAGGAAGTTCTTAAAATCCTGGCACTCAACGTCGGCATGGCATATGTGGTAGACCAAGCAAACATTATGTATGCAAACCTGGATCACGGCGGGCTTCTTCCTCTCTTCGTCCTTTAGATCCTTCTCTGGTCCCAGGACTATGGTGTACTCAACATCTAGCCCAGCGACCCACTCATCATCTGGGTTTTCGAACATGCGTCTGAAGCGAGAAAGGCATCCTTTCACCGTCACAGAAGAAAGGGTGTAGATGACGTCGAACTCATCGCCGGTGATGGTTCTAACCTTGTACTCACCGCCGATCGTGGAGATTTGGGATGCCATGGATTTGGGAGGAGGGTTAGGATTAGTGGAACTGTCGTAATGTGAATGGACGGAACGACTAGGAGCGAACCACCGTAGTATTGAAGGACGTGCGGGGACGAGTAGGAGCGAACTGCCAGCGTGCGAACGGCATAGTAGTGGCTTTCCATTCTCCCATGATACGGGCTTCCGAGAGCCCTTGGATCTGAGATCGAACGGTTGCATGGCATGATTCTAGACCTATGGGTGAATATCCTAGCCTGGAGGGTTATTCTGCAAATTTTCAGCAACTTAGCATGCGACTGTTTGATCTCAGATCCAAGGGCTGCCAGCAGCCCGTTTCATGGTCGCGCCTACCACGATCATCGCGTCGCTCGCGCGGTCGCACCCTTGGAGATTTAACACCGTGCGTTAGGCTATCTGATGTTGGCATGTCATACATAGTCATCACTTAGTCACTCATACTACAACAAGGTTGGCTATAAGTGTATTTTTTACTCCTCTCTATCTCTTTCTTCGTAATGGAGGTGGTCAGGAATCGGGAGACTCACGCCGGTCGTAGTGCCGTAATTAAAATGATAATGGCAAGTCAAATCATGGGGCCCCACCTGTCCAGTAGTAACTCGCTGTCAAATCACACAACCCTATGTTTGTAGCAGCCTACTCCCTCGTCTTCTCATGTCTCTGTCGAACCGACTAGGCAGAACTGCCCCGCCTACCACGCAGGAAAAGCCCCGCCCTCGACTTTTAAATACAACTACATCTGCTTAAGAATCCAATGATATACTTTTTGTGATATAGTAACTCATATTTAGATAGTCAAATGGATGACCTAGAACTACGTGCAGGCCCTATAAACCGAGACACCTAAAACTAAAAAAACTGAGACAGAGAGGGTAGTTCAGCACATATCTTTTTAGATCAATATAGTCGGGATTCACCAAGGAGCAAAACCAAGTGGTAGGCTGCTCCTGTCGTGTTGGCGTAGCAACTCAAGCAGGGTCAGTCTGCACACTTAACAGGACCCCTTTGGCCGACATGTGACTCATCCATCGTCTTGTTCCACGTGCGATGCACCAAATTACAGTTCGGAGCAGTGGTTGGAATTGGAGGCACCCTGGTCGTAGCGTCGAGTAGTAGAAAATGAGCGATGAGGGGTCAAATCACAAAGCCCCACCTTTCCCACATTAAGCTGGACGGATGAAGCAACCATCATTTCACTCTAGGGCGCAAGAGCATAAAGAAAAGAGAAAACAATGATGCGTGCGGTAGCTACCTAGGGCACCCTAGGGTAGGGGTCTCTACTACAGATCCTTTTTTCGAAAGCGCCTCCACTACAAATCGGCTTCTCCCTCGTCCTCTTGATGAAAACCGATGATGAGTGCGGCGGTAGGGTTTGTAGGAGTACTACAGCGTGCGGGGCCACGTCGTAGTAAACGGGTTTGAGTCGACGCCTTAAATATGTGTGGGCCGCTTGGTTTTACGGGAACAAGGCAGCATTTTGGGTTCGAGGACCAGTGGAGATATAGTACGTACAAAAAACTGTGGAGGTAGGTTCGACCGAAAGGCAATGATGCATGGGCCCTACATTTTGATATACCCGGGGCCGCGTGAAATTTGCTACTCTACTCAAAACTAGTAAGGTACACATGTATTGAATGCATGAGATTTCGAAACCAAATTATGAATAAATACACACTATAGTATGTAAAGCTTTGAGTCATATATGCATGATGTAGATGTTTGTTTAGTTCTTATAGTTCATCTCATTCAAAATCAATTAGTTTTATAAAAATGTTAAGATTCATGGGGTTGTGCATTGTAAATCATAAAGTAAAAAACAAATAATGGCAATTCATTTAGAAAAAATAACCAATTATGATACAGAAGATTCTAGAACAAAGGAGAAGTGCTTGTGTTTTGAGGTTTGTGCATTATGCTTAAGTTCAACCATGGAGTCTTCTAAATTGTACATGTGGCAGATCTGGTGGAATGTTGATGATATCCAATGGCCAGTAGTGCTCTGATTTGCCTATCTCTGCACTATCGGGTTAGCTTCATCCAGCGACGATCTTTCAAAGTTCTTGGCACACTATATAGTTCTTGTGCCATAGTTGCATGTTTTGGAAAAAAAACTACTAGTGGGTTGTACTATCTATTTAGGAATATAAGATGTATACATGGAAGTTGTAGGGAAAGAGATGACATGGAGCATCTCGATTCCTATGAGTAGGGATTGGAAAAGAGATGTCATTTGGTTCACATCATATGAACTTTTCTATTGAATCTAGAGATGACATATATCTCAATTCCTATGAGGAGGGATTAGAAAAGAGATGTAATTTGGTTCATATCATAGGAACTTTTCTATTGAATATACACTAATGTTTATTTTCCTTTGAAATTAAGGGAGTATAGGAATCCATTCATATGAACCAAGTGGCTCTAAAGCTATAGAAATGATATCATGTTTATTTCCTTTTGAAATGTGGAGTATATGAATCTATTCCTATGAACCAATTGGCTCTAAAGGAAAAAATCCTATAAAAATCATATCATATAGAGTTCCTATGATATTCCTCGACACTAAAGTACGCTTGAAATTGCTGCGGGTGATACGATGGTCTTTCTTTGTAGACTCCTCACCCATCTTTATAGTTCCATCTCGAAGATGAATGAAATGATATATACATGGTATTCTACATGTGCAATTTGGTACACGAAAACTCGGTAAAAGTTTGCGAGGTTCGAATTTTCAATAAAGCTATATGCACTGCATTTTGGAACAGAGGGAGCATACAATAGTTGCTAACATTCATGTGGAAGATTTGTGTGTAGGAGGAGTGGCTGTTCTGTAAATGACATGGCAAAACTGACACTGTCGGATGCCGATCTAACGGTTCTTATGACGTTCGTCAGGAAAAGGCTTGTGGCGAACGTTTGTCGGATAATGATTTATGGACACACGCATTGCATTGATACGTGCCCCCTCTCTCTCTCACGCACACGCACCCTCATGAGTCACGACTCTCCCGAGTCCTCTCGCAGACTCGCACATTGCACCCACCGTCTATCTGCAGCTAGACGTCACGCACATATGTGCTCTTCACACCCTACCCTCAGAACTTGTAAAAAACAAAAGACAACGCGCACATTTTATCTTAGCTCACACGTCACACATGTATACTATTACTCTTGCGGCGAACGTTCTTTGGGCATAGTATATTCTACTCTCATGAAGAGAAGTGGTGCACACACGCACTAGTTCTCTCACACCCACTCGCGGGTACACGTAGGAGCGCATTTTTTTGAAGCTGGTACAACAAAATCACTCCACTATATATAAAAGCAGGAGCCTTAGCGCTGGCTTTACTAGGGTTCCTCTCGTTCACTCTCTCATGCTCTCCAGATCTAAGCAACACATAGGTGGTCACACTCTCTCTCAGCTCACGGCTGGTCACAAATCCGGCCGGACAACCTCGACCGACGCAGGGGTGTAGGTGCATCGTTCACGCTGTCGTCGGCGGCGAGGGAGGAGACCAACAGCTGCCCGTGCGTCCCAATGGGCGGCCGTGCCGTTCTCTCCAAGAGAGTGCCGGCTCGGGAGGGCCTCCGACCCCTTCTTCCTCCCTGCAGTATTGTGGCCAAGATGCGGCCTCCCAACTCCATCTTTGCCACACGCCGATGACCCTCAAGTATATATTCCTTCGAAACCTGCCTTGCTCTACTGCCCCAGCTCCCTTCATGTGGATCCTTTTCTACTTCCGTCCACTGTTCCAAATCCACCTAGACTTATACTATTATTAGAAGTAAAGCTAGTTCATACAGTCGACTCAAAGCATTGGTTCAAACAAGGAAGAAAGTGGGAAAGCTGTAGCATGAATCTAGGACTTGGTTCTAAGAGGAAACGGGGGAAAGTAGTAATATCTGTCACTGTTTAAATAACCGTATTTCATATTTGCGCAAACAGGGATGTCTGTATCCATATCATTTCGGGATGTCTGTCTCCGTATCATTTCTATCAGCACAATCAAAAGCACACACCTCAGTTTTAGTACAACTACGCAAAATGAGATGGCTATCCCTCATTGCCGTCGTCTAACCTCCCGTCCTCAAGGTATCCCTACATTGGTAGTAACTAAGGTAGAATGACCAACGCAATCTAAAAGAAGCTGATTCATACATTTTACTTCCCGATTGCAGTGCAGGGATGAGCAAAAACAACTACATCCTAGTCCGGAATGCACTTTCTACCAGTTCATCCATGGACCGAGGACTAGCTGGCACGACTGCACGGCGGTTTTTTGGAAGGTGCATGGACAAGAGGCATTGTGGTATGCTTATTTCTGCAAATAGCGGTGCTTAAATTTAGTGGAATGCACAAGCATTTCAGCTGGTCACTAAACTGCATGGTTCAGTTCAGCATTCCAGCTGAGACCACAATTATAATTGGTTATTCTCGAATGAGAGAACCTAACCCTGAATGGTGGCAACAACAAAAAACCAGAGTGAACTCCAGGAAATTTAAGCCTGTCGGGAGGCCCTTTGCTCAGAGAAGCCTTGCTTGTTTTTTCCTGATTTGTAAACCTTCTCACAACTTTGTCTTTTGCTGTGAACTAGTATATGTTTGTTATGTTCTATGAATCATTGAGATGTATAAAATTGCTTAACTTATGTTTTTCAAGTTTTTTATGAAGACGAGTTTAATGTGAGTGTTCCACATGAGCGCTGGACTAGCGTGTGAACGTTTGGAATTTATTACATTGTGGCCTCAATTAACTGCATGAACCACTATAACAAGATACATAGTTGCTTATATGTTAGACAGCAGATTGTTGATTGTTAGCTGGTCGATAGCCTAGTGTTGAAGCGAGCTGAGCCAATGTGCCGTGTTTTGCACAACTGCTTACAAGTGGGGTAGCACCAACAGTGTTTACAAGTACTTATGTATATGTCAGCGCACGGTTCTCGAACGAGTGCTCTATTTCATCAAAACACACACTACTCGATCAAAACACACACTGCTCGTATGATAAACCGTGACAACTTATGTCTTACCATGCCATATTCATGAAAAAACTAGTGAGGACGCATCTGTTTCGGCAACAATTACGATGGTTCTCACATGATTCACGGGCACACAAAAGTAGCAGCAATTCCCATAGACGGATTCAAACAGAGTACTAGCCCCAGAGGGGTCGATAGCAGGCAAGGTTCGGATAATTAGACACAATCCAAACTACTATTAAACACTAGCTGGGGCAACTATTTCATGCCTCAATCTAATTTGGGCTGGACACAAGACGGACCTTGCCATGAACATCATCGAGGACGTCCCACAGCAGCTCAATTCTGTGAACCTTCATGAAGACAACCTTGTGGCCTTGCCACTGTTAAACTTGTTTGTGGAGGCATGCCACGTCATCTTCCTGCGTAAGCTTGACAAGAACAGTATGCCTCACAAACGAAGGAGTAGCTTTGAACTTCTTGTGCTTCAGTACACCCTGGACAACACGCCTGACAACAGTGAGGCTGGAATACAACTCTTCATTGGTATAACTGCAAATGGCTTCCAGGACCCAACAACCTAAGAACTCTGTTTTCCCAGTGCGTATATTCAGGTCCTCTGCCTCATAGCGAGTGACATGTACAACCACACAATCCTTGTCTGCACCAGGGCTCTAATTGAAACAGAAACAAATTCTGAATTACTTTTTAGTATAAGAAACACAAGTTATTTAAACCACTATGTATAGCATGGCATCGAAGCTAATAAAATTTTGCATTATTAATCACCACATACTTCCTTTTCTAAAAAAAATCACCACATACTTAGATGAAAAACCACAATCAAGATCGGCAAAGAAGGAAAT
>NC_057797.1:351900510-351901559 GCF_018294505.1 Triticum aestivum | reverse complement strand
GAAACAAATTCTGAATTACTTTTCAGTATAAGAAACACAAGTTATTTAAACCACTATGTATAGCATGGCATCGAAGCTAATAAAATTTTGCATTATTAATCACCACATACTTCCTTTTCTAAAAAAAATCACCACATACTTAGATGAAAAACCACAATCAAGATCGGCAAAGAAGGAAATCACCTTGGGCAGCTCAGCGGGGGGGGGGCACATCCTCGAAGGGGGAAAACTGCTCCTGCAGTGCCACGGGGGTTGTAACCTCAAACGGGGCGTTGACCATCTCAGTAGTGGCCGTGAGCGTATCTGGGGTCGGCTCGGTGGTTGCCTCCATCTTCTTGGAGCTCTCTGTCTCGTGGGGATCAGCCTCCCGCGTCTGCTCCAATATCGGCAGATCTTTGCCTGGTTCTCCTTGGTCCATCATGAAACTGACGAATACTAGGAGATCACTGAAAGGAAAACACAATCGCAATGACAATGAAACAAAAAAGAGAGTGAGGATCGGTTACTGCTTTGCAAAAGTTCTTTTTTTTCTCTGAACGAAAATATACCAACATCACGGATCCGCTTACCTTCCCTTCGTTCGGAGAGAAGAACAGTGGCAGATGCGAGTGTTGCCTTTCTTGAAGACGGTGAGGGAGAAGGGGATTCAGCAAAGAGTGAAATGATGGTTGCTTCGTCCGTCAAACTTAGACTGCGGGGAGGTGGGGTTTTGTGATACGACGGCTCGTTACTGCCGCGCTACGACCGGGGTGACTCTCCGCCTGCATACTGCCTTCTAATTTGGTGGATGGCATTTGGGCCCGCGTGCTGCATGGCCCGCATGTCAGTGAACAAAAGTATAACGGCATTCAGTAGAGGGAGACGTTTCAATGACCTAGGAGGAGCCAGAAGCGGTAGAGTGTCTCCACTGTACTAGTAGTAATTGTTTTTCTGGGTAGCTGTAGAGTGTCTCCACTGTACTAGTAGTAATTGTTTCTCTGGGCCCAAGACAAAACAGCCCATCCACACTAGTAAATAGTAAAATCAATTCAAAAGCCCATATATTTACT
>NC_057797.1:351885997-351900500 GCF_018294505.1 Triticum aestivum | reverse complement strand
CTCTCTGTCTCGTGGGGATCAGCCTCCCGCGTCTGCTCCAATATCGCCAGATCTTTGCCTGGTTCTCCTTGGTCCATCATGAAACTGACGAATACTAGGAGACCACTGAAAGGAAAACACAATCTAAATGACAATGAAACAAAAAAGAGAGTGAGGATCGGTTACTGCTTTGCAAAAGTTCTTTTTTTTTCTCTGAACGAAAATATACCAACATCACGGATCCGCTTACCTTCCCTTCGTTCGGAGAGAAGAATAGTGGCAGATGTGAGTGTTGCCTTTCTTGAAGACGGTGAGGGAGAAGGGGATTGAGCGAAGAGTGAAATGATGGTTGCTTCATCCGTCAAACTTAGACTGTGGGGAGGTGGGGTTTTGTGATACGACGACCCGTTACTGCCGCACTACGACCGAGGTGACTCTCGGCTTGCATACTGCCTTCTAATTTGGTGGATGGCATTTGGACCCACGTGCTACATGGCTCGCATGTCGGTGAACAAAAGTATAACGACATTCAGTAGAGGGAGACGTTTCAATGACCTTGGAGGAGCCAGAAGCGGTTGAGTGTCTCCACTGTACTAGTAGTAATTTTTTTTCTGGGTAGCTGTAGAGTGTCTCCACTATACTAGTAGTAATTGTTTCTCTGGGCCCAAGACAAAACAGCCCATCCACACGAGTAAATAGTAAAATCAATTCAAAAGCCCATATATTTACTGAATTGACAGATGGGTATGTCGAAGAGCAAAAAAAGGAGTTTCGGGTGGGCAAAAAGAGCTTCTGAACATGTCGGGCTTCTATTTACAACATATTGTGGTCATAATCCAGTAAATTTTACGACCCAGGATGTTCATTCTATGGACCTGACCGATCCATTTGACTGTGACTGCCGAAAACAGTGCTAGAGTTAGATGTTGTTGCCCTTTTCAATCTAGTTTTTTTGTGAACCTGATGAACAATTAACCCTTGTGCTTTTGTACAGTTTGTAAGCTGGAGTTAGATGTTCCTCCCCTTTTCAACTCGGCTGTGACTGTCATATTTTATTTGAAACAAGGCAAATGGCTTGCCATTCATTTCATTTAGAGTGAAATATTGTAACAAATCCCAACCAAGGGAAATAACATCACTCTCGCCGGCTGCTTGAGCTCACTATGCATTACAGAAGCCAAGTGATTAGCCCCCACCAGCACCCACAAACTTATTTCGAACTAGCACATCAAATGGGCTGTAAATTTTCATAGGAAAGGTTGCATGACCGTGACAGATTTCGATTCTAACATTTGGGACCCGCGAGGAAATAGCCTATCCAAGGTGGTGTCGACTTACTAGCCAGTCAACAAACGATTCTGCCTACCCGTCGTTGGATTGACATCCAACATCTGTCGTGTATCGTCTATCTCTTGTCTTCTTCTTCCTCCAGCCACCCAAACCAAACGACCCCGTCGGCTCCGCCTGCTCCCGCCTCCCATGGCTGGCTGCGCCTCCGCCGCCCTACCGTACGTACCCTCCAACGTTGGCCAGTCCCTCCCTCTATTCCCCCACACGTCCTGTTATTCTCCGGCGATGTCAGCCCCAACACGCACCTGCGCCCGAACCAGTCAACCCTCGTACTCCCCTCCTCCTGTGACTGGACCGGCGCATCTTCAACGGCTCCTGTTCGTTCCGTCCGAGGCCTCACCGCCGTCCTCTGCCTTGCGGCCTTGGTTCACTCGCCGTGCGCGGTGCGCCGCCCTCTTGCGTTGTCAACGTCGTCAACAACCGAGAGGAAGAAGGAGATGACTGTATATGGAGAGGATGACAGTAGGGACCCACCAGCGTCATGGCAGTACACAAGCAAGTGCCTCTATAGTACAAGCCCAAAAATATGGTTCCTCCTAATGGTTGGACATCTGGGGCTCACGCCATTGTCAGCGTAGTCAATAAACGAGAGAATTACACTACGAGCGGCTGACACCAGGGACCCATCAAGTCACGCAGTTTTTTTGAGGAACAAGCAGTTGTTATTTATACTAGTTTTAGCGACGGATCAGGGTAACAACGGGGCTGTGCGGGGGTTGTGGCCCGTCTAGCCAGGGTTTTATTTATGTTTACCACATCATGAGCCCAGTTGTATTTTTTTCTTGCTGAAATGGCTAGCCTAGTTCTATTTTTTAAAGAAATACACAAACAAGGCCTACTTGCTTTATCGGCCCTGCTGGGCTGCAAATCTTTCAAGACGAGGAGAGTTTCATTCAGTTTGCCCAGAAATGGGCTGTACATTTTTAAAACACATCAAACCGGGAATTAGTTTCAACTTTTTTTCATTCCAAGATCTTAAATTCCATTGATTTTTATGCGTGGACAATTATTTGGATTTTATATTTATATAATTTTTTTTCAAAATAGTTTGAATGTGAATCGATATTTCTGGATTAAAAACAGTTGACCGCACCGAAATATGCAAAATTTCATATACTTTTTAACCGTGGCCACAATATGAGGTGTAATGCTAAAAAAAGAAGATGGGCTCCAAAAAAATTCTTAAGAATTAGCAAATGGGATGTACATTATTAGAAATAATGGCAGATGGGTTGTATGTTGTTTTCCACAAATTTGAGGCTGACTTGTGCGCCTACTACAGGTTGACGCATATGCTTTCATAAAAAAAGGTTGGCGCACACGCAACGCCCTGTCAACTTAGTCAACACAGGAGAGCAGTGACTGTTGAATGTCCATCCAACGGTCGTCGTGCTTCGTCAATCTCTGCTCTTCATGCTCCAACCGCTCAACCAAGCGCCGGCAGGACTGCCTGGTCCCTCCTCCCGCGGCCGGCTATGCTGCCGCGCAAGCCTCACGGCCCCATCGTACTCCCATCGTTGGCCTAGCCATCCCTCTGCTCACCCACACATGTTGTTATTCTCCAGCGATGGCAAAAGAACCAATAAACCCTCGTACTCCTCCGCATGGGAAACAATTGCTGAGTATTCCCTGGCTCCGTGTCATTCCCTTCCTAGGCCTCGTCGTCGTCCACCGCCCTGGTGCTCTCGGCGCGGCCTGGTCAACATGGTCAATGAACGACATCCATCGGAAGTGGACTGTACGTGGAGATGCTGACAGCTGGGTCCACGGCCGCACGCAAGGAAATGCCTCCTTATTACGCGCAAAATAATGATTCCTCCACCTCACAGCTAGGACCCACAGGAAGGGCCTCTGTATTTCACGAAAAAATTATTCCCCCCGCTGACAGGTCGGATCCACCAGCTATATCTTCGCACGCAAGGAAGTGCCTCCTTATTACGCCTAAAAAACGAATACCCCCTGCTAGCTGGGACCCACCATATTGTTGGGCTAACTTGTGGTCTTACTAAGTTGATGGGGACGGAGGGCTTTCTCAACTTAGTCAATACTCCATTGACCGTATGATGTCCATCCAACAGCCATAGTGCTTCTTCAACCTCTGGTCTTCTTGCTCCAGCCGCCCAAAGCAGCGCCGGTCATGCCGCCTGCTCCTGCCTCCCGTGGCCGGCTGTGCTACTGCGGAGGCCTCACCGCCCCCATACTACTCCCACCATTGGCTAGGCTATCCCTCCAATCACCCACACCCCATGTTATTCTGCGGCGACGGCAGCCTCACACCACAGCCGAACCAGTGAACGCTCGTACTCCTCTCTGCGTGGGCATCCACTACCGTGTCTTGCCCGGCTCCGCGTCGTCCCCTTCCTAGGCCTGGTTGTCGTCCACCGCCGTGGTGCTCTCGGTGCGGTGTGGTCAATGTGGTCAACGACCGACTTCCATCGGAAGAGTGCTGTACGTGGAGAGGCTGACAGCTGGGTCCATGGCAGCCGCAAGGAAGTGCCTCCATATTACGCGGAAAATAATTATTCCTCCACCTGACAGCGGTGACCCACCGGACGGGCCACCAGTATTTTGCGAAAAAATCATTTCCCCCTGACTGCTGGGACCCACCAGATGGGCCACCGTATCTCGCGAAAAAACATTCCCCCACTGTCAGCTCGGACCCACCGGAAGTGCCTCCTTATTACGCACAAAAAAATGAATACTCCCCCGGCTAGCTAGGACCCACCTTGGTGGGAGGCTGACTTGTGGGCCTACTAAGTTGACGGGGATGAAGGGCTTCGTAAACTTAGTCAATATGAACGATTCTAGCTCCAATGACCGTAAGATGTCCATCCAATGGCCGTAGTGCTTCTTCAACCTCTGGTCTTCTTGCTCCAGCTTCCCAAAGTAGCACTGGTCGTGCGGCATGCTCCTGCCTCCCGTGGCCAGCTGTGCTGGCGCAGAGGCCTCACCGCCCCTTACTATTCCCATCGCTGGCCAGGCCCTGCGGCAACGGCAGCCTCACACCGCAGCCAAACCAGTGAACCCTCGTACTCCTCTCCGCGCGGGCTTCCACTGCCGCGTCTTCCCCGGCTCCGCGTCATCCCCTTCCTAGGCCTCGCCGTCGTCCACCGCCGTGGTTCTCTCCGCGCGGCGTGGTCAACGTGGTCAAGGAACGACTTCCATTGGAAGAGTACTGTACATGGAGAGGCTGACAGCTGGGTCCATGGCCACAGCCCAGTTTTTTTGTGATTCGCCAAGTAAGTCACTTTGTCATGCCTGTTGGGATGCAAATCTTTCAAGACGAGGAGAGCTTTCACTCGGCTCGCCGAGAAAATGGCCCATCAGTAATGAGAAATGGGCTGTACACTTTTAAAACACATCAACCGGCAATTAGTTTCAAATATTTTTTTTTTCATTTCAAGATTTTAAATTACATTATTTTTTATGCGTGGAGAATTTTTTGGATTTTATATTGATATACATTTATTTTTAAAATCAGTTTGAATGTGAGTTGAAATTTCGGGATTAAAAACAGTTCGGGCCGCACCGAAATATGCAAAATTTCGTATAATTTTTTAACCGTGGCCACAATATGGGCTGTAATGCTAACAAAAAGAATATGGGCTCCAAAAAAACCTTAAGAATTAGCAAATGGGCTGTAAATTATTAGAAATAATGGCAGATGGGCTGTATGCTATTTTCCACAAATTTGAGGCTTTCCTAAAAAAGGTTGACGCACAAGCACTGACTATTGGATGTCCATCCAACGACCGTCGTGCTTCTTCAATCTCTGCTCTTCCTGCTCCAGTCGCTCAAACAAGCGCCGGTGGGATTGCCTTCTCCCTCCTCCCCGCGGCCGGTTGTGCTGCCGCGCAAGCCTCACCACCCCACCGTACTCCCATCGCTGGCCTAGCCATCCCTCTACTCACCCACACCTATTGTTATTCTCCAGCGATGGCAGACGAACCAGTAAACCCTCGTACAGTCGTACTCCCCTCCGCGTGGGAAACAACTGCCGAGTCTTCCCTGCCTCCATGTCGTCCCCTTCCTAGGCCTCGCCGTCGTCCACCACTGTGGTGCTCTCGGCGTGGCTTGGTCAATGTGGTCAATGACCGACTTCCATCAGAAGAGTACTGTGCGTGGAGACGCTGACAGCTGGGTCCACGGCCGCAGCAAGGAAGTGTCTCCTCATTACGCGCAAAATAATTATTCCTCCACCTGACAGCGGAGACCCACCGGATGGGCCACCGTATTTTGCGAAAAAACATTTCCCCCTTGACTGCTGGGACCCACCAGCTACACCTTCGCACGCAAGGAAGTGCGTCTGGGCAAAAAAAAATGATTCACCCCCTGACTACTGGGACCCACCAGCTACATCTTCGCACGCAAGGAAGTGCCTGACAGTCGGGACCCACCTGGTCGAAGCATACGTAGCATTTTCATTCTGGTCACGAACGTGTACGTACATATATACTGGTGGATGTAGAGGCGCGCACGTGTCGTAGTAGAGGCACGCACGTAGCATGTACACGTACGTACTGATAGAGGCAAAGGTGTCCCGATGTTTCGATGAGATGGTGGCTATCATTTTCTGTGGGAGTCGACCTTGACGATCCGACTATGAACGTGCGAGACGTCGTGCGTTAGCAATCGCTAAACCAACTTCCGAGGGGTTATTGACCACGCTGGAGCACGATCAACCTCACCACGAGGGTCTATTTCCTGCGAGCAAATGAAGAACAAGCAAGAAACTGAGATTGCAATCTGGATATTGCGAATATAAGATGAAAGCTTTATTGATCAAGGTGGGGTTCTATGACGTCTTGGTCTGGTCGTTGGACACAAACGAAGTACGAGAAGTTGCAGCTATGGCGAACTTTTAATCTAAACAAAACCCAAAGTCTAAACGACGCCCTGAGGGCTGTATATATGGAGGAAGAGGGGGAATTTCGTGGCCCTTGAGGGTGGGGTCCGAAACCAACCCTAACTCTTGTTTCCCCACACATACGGACTCTAAAAATAGCCTATACTTAAGTATTTCGAAATTACATGGGCCTGGCCCATTAATAAGGTGACGCAGCACCTAGAATAGCCTATGGACGAATATTATGAAGTGGCATCTTGTATATTTCGTCCAAGGCTTCATGCACTCCTTATGGCGGCTTGAAAGTCCTGAAATCATCACTTGTAACTCCGTTCTTGATCCCCTTGCGCATGCCATCAACTCCATGCGTGTTCTTGCTCCAATGTTCATACTTCTCCAAGCTAGGCCCTTCATTTGTAAGCAAAACAAATGTATCCAATTTAGGAAGCATCATAATCTCATGAACATTAGAATCATTACCAAGAAACGAAAGTACCCGGTAATTTAATTGGCGTGCGCGAGATCTAGTAATTGGTCCAGTATATGTAACAGTAGGGGCTGTGGGTGTAACAATGGTATTGATGTCCTCATCATCCTCCCCTTCTTGAAATGAAGTCGTCCTCGACGGAAGCTCATCTTCCTCACCCAAATAAGGCTTCAAATCTGCAATATTAAAAGTGGGAATAACCCCAAAATCTGCAGGTAGCTCAAGTTTATATGCATTATCATTTATTTTCTCTAACACCTTAAAAGGACCATCAGCACGTGGCATTAGCTTTGATTTGCACAGATTAGGAAATATATCTTTACGCAAATGTAACCAAACAAGATCTCCAGGCGCAAACACAACATGTTTTCTACCCTTATCTCCAGCAAGTTTATATTTAGCATTCATACGCTCAATGTTTTCCTTAGTTAACTCATGCATTTTTAAAATCAATTCAGAACGTTCTTTAGCATCAAAATTAACCTTCTCTGAAGATGGAAGAGGCAACAAATCAATAGGTGCACGAGGTAGGAAACCATACACAATTTCAAAAGGGCACATCTTAGTAGTAGAATGCAATGAACGATTATAAGCAAATTCAATATGAGGCAAGCATTCTTCCCACATTTTCTTATTATTCTTCAAAACAGCCCTAAGCAGAGTAGACAATGTTCTATTGACTACTTCAGTTTGTCCATCAGTTTGGGGGTGACAAGTAGTACTAAAAAGCAGTTTAGTCCCCAACTTAGCCCATAAACATCTCCAAAAGTGGCTAAGAAATTTAGTATCACGATCTGAAACAATAGTATTTGGCACACCATGCAAGCGAATAATTTCACGAAAGAATAAATCAGCAACATTAACAGCATCATCGCTTTTATGACATGGTATAAAGTGTGCCATTTTCGAGAATCTATCCACGACAACAAATATGCTATCCCTCCCCTTCTTTGTTCGAGGTAAACCTAAAACAAAGTCCATAGATATATCCTCCCAAGGAACACTAGGTACAGGCAAAGGCATATATAAACCATGAGGATTGAGTCGTGACTTAGCTTTTTGACATGTAGTGCAGCGAGCAACAAAACGCTCAACATCCTGTCTCATCTTTGGCCAAAAGAAATGTGTAGCAACTATATCCTCCGTCTTCTTCACGCCAAAGTGTCCCATTAGTCCTCCTCCATGCGCCTCCTGCAACAACAAAAGACGAACGGAGCTAGCTGGAATGCATAGCTTGTTAGAACGAAACACAAATCCATCATTAACGACGAACTTGTTCCATGTTCTACCTTCTTTACAATTCTGCAATATATCTTTAAATTCAGAATCATGCACATATTGATCTTTGATGGTCTCCAAACCAAATATTTTAAAGTCAAGTTGTGAAAGCATAGTATAACGACGAGACAATGCATCAGCAATAACATTTTCTTTACCCTTCTTGTGTTTAATGACATAAGGGAAAGTCTCAATGAATTCAACCCATTTAGCATGTCTATGGTTCAGTTTTGCTTGACTTTTAATGTGTTTCAATGATTCATGATCAGAATGTATAACAAATTCTTTGGGCCACAAATAATGTTGCCATGTTTCTAAAGTCCGAACAAGAGCATATATTTCTTTATCATAAGTAGAATAGTTCAGACTAGGCCCACTCAATTTTTCAGAAAAGTATGCAACAGGTTTGCCATCTTGTAATAACACACCTCCTAATCCAATTCCACTAGCATCACATTCAAGCTCAAAAGTCTTATTAAAATCAGGAAGTTGGAGTAAAGGAGCATGTGTCAACTTATCTTTCAATACCGTGAAGGCGTCTTCCTGTGCGGTACCCCGAACAAAAGGCACATCCTTCTTTGTAAGCTCGTTGAGAGGTGCAGCAATGGTGCTGAAATCTCTCACAAAACGCCTATAGAAACCAGCGAGGCCAAGGAAACTCCTCACTTGTGTGACCGTTTTGGGCTGCGGCCAACTCTCAATAGCTTCAATCTTGGCTTTATCAACTTCAATTCCTTGTGGAGTAACAACATAGCCAAGAAAAGATACTCGGTCGGTGCAAAAGGTGCACTTCCCAAGGTTACCAAACAAACATGCATCACGTAGAGCGATAAAAACAACACGTAAATGTTCCAAATGTGCTTCCAAAGATTTGCTATAAATCAGTATATCATCAAAATAGACTACCACAAATCGTCCAATGAAAGCACGTAAAACTTCGTTCATTAATCTCATAAAAGTACTAGGCGCATTAGTTAACCCAAAAGGCATGACTAACCACTCATATAAACCAAACATAGTTTTAAATGTTGTTTTCCATTCATCTCCCAATTTCATATGAATTTGATGGTATCCACTACGCAAATCAACTTTGGAGAATATTGTAGAGCCACTCAATTCATCAAGCATATCATCAAGCCTAGGAATAGGATGACGATAACAAATAGTAATATTATTAATGCCTCTACAATCAACACACATACGCGACGTACCATCCTTTTTAGGCACTAGTATAATAGGAACAACACAAGGACTAAGAGATTCGCGTATATAACCTTTGTCGAGCAGCTCCTGTACTTGACGCATAATCTCCTTCGTCTCCTCTGGATTGGTACGGTATGGTGCACGGTTGGGTAGCGAAGCACCGGGAATTAAGTCAATTTGATGCTCAATCCCTCGAATAGGTGGTAATCCCGGTGGCACGTCTTGTGGAAAGACGTCAGCGAACTGCTGCAAAATGTTAGTGACAGCAGGGGGCAAAGAGGAAGGCACGTCCTCGAATGAAAATAATGCCTCTTTGCACACAAAAGCATAGCAAACAGATTTGCTAAAATCTAGCTCATCAATATCAGATTTGGTGGCAAGTAAACATGCACTTTTCAATTTAATTTCAGAAACAACAGTAGATGGTTTATTATTAGGCTTCATTTGGTGCTCAAATTCTTTTGCCACAATCTGATTTTCACTCTTATTTGTCTCCTGTTTTGCTTTATTAGCTCTATTAATATCATCTTTCAAAATGGAATCAGGAGTCATAGGAAGCAAAGTAATATTTTTATCGTTATGAACAAGAGTATACTGATTGTTTCTACCATGGTGTATAGAATTTTTATCAAATTGCCATGGTCTACCAAGTAATAAGGAACATGCTTGCATAGGTACCACATCACAATCAACATAATCAGCATATGTAGAGATACTAAAATGCACACGAACAATATGTGTTACCTTAACCTTGCCGCTGTTGTTGAACCATTGGATGTAGTAAGGATGTGGATGTGGTCTTGTGGTGAGAGATAGCTTCTCCACCATCTCCATGCTAGCCAAGTTGTTGCAACTCCCTCCATCTATGATCACGCGAACAGAACGCTCCTTCACAACTCCCTTTGTATGGAACAAATTATGCCTCTGATTTTGCTCAACTTGTGTAACCTGCACACTCAAAATACGTTGAGCAACTAAACATTCATACCTGTCAGCATCTTCAGGAGCCATGTATTGCGTCTCATGATCAGAATCATCTCCACCGTGTTCGTCACGTGCAATAAGAGCCAAAGTCCCCTCATCATAGTCACTAGCGGACTCATACCCACCATCCTCAGTAACAATCATCACACGCTTAGATGGGCATTCTCTCGCATAATGACCTCCACCCTTGCAACGTCGACAAATAATATCATGTGTTTGCCCTATTGATGCCATGGATGAAGAAGAGCTCTTTGCAGGCCCAGAAGGTGTGCTCTTGGCAGATAGTGGTGATTGTGCCTGCTTTATTGTATCACGGTTGGAGGTGGCAGCCAACGGAGGCACCGGTGTAGCAGAACGTGTGGAAGTAGATGATGCACGTGGTGTCCATGATGAAGGTCGACCTGCAGACAAGTTAGTCCGCGCCAATGCATGTCGATCCGGCACTTCACGTTCAACTTTACAAGCAAGATGGAATAAACGAGTGATATTAGTATACTACTTATACTCTAGAATTGTCTGAATCTCTCTATTTAATCCACCCATAAAACATGCAAGCATAGCTTCATTCTCCTCAACAATACTACATCTAATCATGCCAGTTTGTAATTCCTGATAATATTCTTCTACAGAATTTTTTCCCTGTCTTAAGCACTGCAATTTTTGAAGTAATTCACGTTGATAATATGGTGGAACCCAACGACTACGCATAGCAGTTTTCAAAGCAACCCAAGTAGCCGGAATAGGATATAATCTATAATGCTCAGACCACCAAACACATGCAAAACTAGTGAATGCACAAACAGCAGCAGGAACACGTCTCTCCTCGGGATATTGTAAACATGTAAATCGTTGTTCAGTTTCTAACTCCCAAGTAAGATATATATCAGGAACATATCTACCCTCAAATGGTGGAATATTCAATTTTAGTTTAGGGAGATGGTCATGAACTCGTACCTGAGGGTGAGCCCTACCATTGCCATTATTTGCATGTGGACGACCTGGTGGTTGCTGTGCTGGTGGTGGCACGTAGTTCTGATTTTGATCAACCTCATCCTCATAATCTCCCACATAATCATCCTCCTCCACATCAGCAGTAGGAGCCACAGAAGTATCAATAGCAGTACCAGCAGTTTGGCCCGGCTGAAGAGGGACACGGCTCGCTCGGCGGAGGGCTGTTTCCCGACGTGGAGGTAGTCGGTGTTGTTGCTGTTGTTGCAGAGGTGCGGCAGGAGCAGCCGGTGGTGGTGGTGGAAAACGCGAAAGCAATTCAGCAAACTTGTTATCGAGCTTTGTTTCAAACGTCTTCTCCATGCCATCTATCTTCTCCATGGCCTCTTCAAATCTGTTTAGCACATCTTGCACCTGTCCACTCATCATTTGCTGAAACGTATCATGAAGCTCCTTGTTCGTCAAGTTCTCCCAGTCAGTCTCGTCGGCTTGTGATCCTGGCATGGTTAGTAGCAATAGAAACACACAAGAATATGATCCTACAGACTACTAACAAGTGGTGGTGGTGGCGGGTGTCACAAATCCGTCAAGCAAATCTCAAATTCTTACCAATTCTTACCCAGCAGCAGGCGGTGATCGGCAACCATTGTAGTCAAAACTCTCAAAAGCTTGGATAGAGCGATTGCCAGGGAGAGTCAAACGCACGACGTAGATGTATGTGGAGCTGGGAAGCCTTATAGTATGGTAGCAAAAAGGGTCAGCAATAATCAATTCAGAGATGCAAAGTTGAATAAACGCTCAACGACGGTACTGTGCTGGTCCTAGGCTAGACCGTGCTAGAGACGCGAGCCTAGAACACTAACAAAATCACGGCGCTGCACGTAAATAAGGGAAAAGCACACTCTGGAACTCTCTTTTTTTGCTCTTTATTTGCGCTCCTCTTTTTTTTTGCGAAAAATCACTATAATGGCGAGTGT
This sequence comes from Triticum aestivum, assembly GCF_018294505.1. Lineage (NCBI taxonomy): Eukaryota > Viridiplantae > Streptophyta > Magnoliopsida > Poales > Poaceae > Triticum > Triticum aestivum. The sequence continues at coordinate 351,888,448 of NC_057797.1, read as the reverse complement.
CTCAAAACTCTTCCCTCATCAAACTGATAGGATGGGCACAAATTTTTTTTCACTTTTTTTCGGAAATCAGGGCAGCGACGACGAAAAAGTGCGACAAAAAATCACTATGATGGCACGTGGCTCAAAAGACTCAGAAAAGCCTAAAAATAGGATAGGGAAAAAATTTGCCCATGAAAATTTTAGCCTAAAAACTGCCCGGGGGTCTCCAGACTTTTTTTTCCGAGACCTACGCAGGCAAGGAAACACGAATCAGAATTTAGATTGATCTCAAGAACAAACCTAATATGAGAAGAACTCGGATTGGTGGTGGATATATGGTTGTGGTATATGGCAGCGGTGGTGGTATATGGTAGCGGTGGTGGTATATGGATACAGATTGGTGGTGGTATATGGATACGGATTGGTGGTGGTATATGGATATGGATTCAGAGCGGTGGCGGATAAGCAAAAGTGGTAGATGGGCGATGATGATGGTGCGGCGGCGGCGTGACAACTTATGACCAGAACTCGAAACTCTAAAAGACTAGACTCTAAGACCAGCAACTTGACACGACGATGCAACCGCAAATTCAACAAAGCAAAAACCGTAAAAAGATTATGCAAAGGCTCAGATTGGTTCGGATATGATGAACTAACCCTAAAAAAATTTCGTGGCTTTTTCGTGGACTGTAGGTATGAAGAACAAACTCGATCTAATCTACAAAAAACTGTAAAATCTCACTGAGCAACCTGGAAATCTGATACTACTTGATAGAGGCAAAGGTGTCCCGATGTTTCGATGAGATGGTGGCTATCGTTTTCTGTGGGAGTCGACCTTGACGATCCGACTACGAACGTGCGAGACGTCACGCCTTAGCAATCGCTAAACCAACTTCCGAGGGGTTATTGACCACGCCGGAGCACGATCAACCTGACCACGAGGGTCTATTTCCTGCGAGCAAACGAAGAACAAGCAAGAAACTGAGATTGCAATATGGATATTGCGAATATAAGATGAAAGCTTTATTGATCAAGGTGGGGTTCAGTGACGTCTTGGTCTGGTCGTTGGACACAAACGAAGTACGAGAAGTTGCAGCTATGGCGAACTTTTAATCTAAACAAAACCCAAAGTCTAAACGACGCCCTGAGGGCTGTATATATGGAGGAAGAGGGGGAATTTCGTGCCCTTGAGGGTGGGGTCCGAAACCAACCCTAACTCTTGTTTCCCCACACATACGAACTCTAAAAATAGCCTATACTTAAGTATTTCGAAATTACATGGGCCTGGCCCATTAATAAGGTGACGCAGCACCTAGAATAGCCTATGGACGAATATTATGAAGTGGCATCTTGTATATTTCGTCCAAGGCTTCATGCACTCCTTATCGCGGCTTCAAAGTCCTGAAATCATCACTTGTAACTCCGTTCTTGATCCCCTTGTGCATGCCATCAACTCCATGCGTGTTCTTGCTCCAATGTTCATCCTTCTCCAAGCTAGGCCCTTCATTTGTAAGCAAAACAAATGTATCCAATTTAGGCAGCATCATAATCTCATGAACATTAGAATCATTACCAAGAAATGAAAGTACCTGGTAATTTAATTGGCGTGCGCGAGCTCTAGTAATTGGTCCAGTACATGTAACCGTAAGGGTTGTGGGTGTAACAATGGTATTGATGTCCTCATCACGTACAGTGGCCAGCGTGCAAGAAAGAAAATACGGCCGCGTATGTGTATATACGGGCGGGGTCTCGAACGCCTACTCGCGCATACGTATGGCCAGGGCTCGTTGACATGGCTGGGTCGGAACGGAGAAACAACGTCGTCATCGTGTTCATGGGGAGGCAACGGAATGCGTCGTGTTCATGGGGAGGCAACCGAATGCGTTGTGTTCATCGGGAGGCAATGTAACGCATGGGAGCCAACCGGCTGGGTCGGAATGGAATGCGTGGTCGTGTTCATCGGGAGGGCTTGGACGGAATAGGCGATGGAAACGAGGCCTGGCGTACCGCAGAACGGAGGAAACGGCCTTGTGTTCAACCGGCCACGTTCGAAACGGGATCCTGTTCATCGGGAGGGGTCTGGCGTACCACAAACAGACGAAACGGACCTCCTACAGTCGAAACAGGGGTCCTGTTGATCAGGAGGGGTGTGGCGTACCACAAAACGGACGAAACAGACTTGTGTTGGAGCGCTACAGTCGAAACGGGGGTCCTGTTCATCGGGAGGGGTGTGGTGTACCGCAAAACGGGACTCCACGGGATACTGTTCATCTCCACCGTCGACCTCCTCCAGCCTCCACGGGCTACCGTCGACCTCCTCCAGCCTCCACGGGCTCCTGTTCATCTAGCCTCCACCGCGCGCTACTCCACCAGCTACTGTTCAACCACCCCTCCACCGTCTATTGTTCATCCAGCCCTCCACACCACGAGGTCCTGTTCAACCACCCCTCCACGGGCACCCCTCCACCATCT
>NC_057797.1:351868375-351885707 GCF_018294505.1 Triticum aestivum | reverse complement strand
CACCATTGATCAGCTTCAGTTAGCAGCAGTAGCGAAGGAATCGCTCGATCAGGTTCAATTAACAGCCATCGATCGATCGCTCGAGTTCAGTAACGCGTAGCCTGCAGTGCAATCGCTCGGGTTCAGTTAGAGCCCAACGTCTCGCTCGGGTTCAGTTAGAGCCAACGCCTCGCACACACGCGCATACGTGTATGAGAGAAACGCACATCGCTCGGCCCCCGACCTCCCACCATAACCGAGAACTCCCCGAAATTTTCCTCGCCCTCGCTTCTACCATGGTTTTTTCCGTCATGGACGGCCCAAAGAATGTCATGCAGCTGCGTCTCCGGCCCGCCCAGGATGAAAAGCCCATTTTCTGTCATGATTTTTTGTCATAGAAGTAGGAGCCCACCACATCTATGATGATACCAGGTTATGTCACAATTATCGTCATAGAAGTGTCATATGTATGACAGAAAAAAATTTCGTTCGGCCCAAAATGTCACGGATGTGTCTTTTTTTTGTAGTGTTGTGTTGTTCCTATTATACTAGTGCCTAAAAAGGATGGTACATCGCGTATGTATGTTGATTGTAGAGGCATTAATAATATTACTATTCGTTATCGTCATCCTATTCCTAGGCTAGATGATATGCTTGATGAATTGAGTGGCTCTACAATTTGGTCCAAAGTTGATTTGCATAGTGGATACTATGAAATTCGTATGAAATTGGGAGATGAATGTAAAACACCATTTAAAACAAAGTTTGGTTTATATGAGTGGTTAGTCATGCCTTTTGGGTTAACTAATGCACCTGGTACTTTCATGAGACTAATGAACGAAGTTTTACGTGTTTTAATTGGACGAGTTGTGGTGGTCTATTTTGATGATATACTGATTTATAGCAGATCTTTGGAGGAACATTTGGAACATTTACGTGCTATTTTTATTGCTCTACGTGATGCACGTTTGTTTGGTAACCTTGGGAAGTGCACCTTCTGCATCGACCGAGTATCGTTTCTTGGCTATGTTGTTACTCCACACTGAATTGAAGTTGATAAAGCCAAGATTGAAGCTATTGAGAGTTGGCCGCAGCCCAAAACGGTCACACAAGTGAGGAGTTTTCTTGGGCTCGCTGGATTCTATAGGCATTTTGTGAGAGATTTTAGCACCATTGCTGCACCTCTCAATGAGCTTACAAAGAAGGATGTGCCTTTTGTTTGGGGTACCGCACAGGAAGAAGCCTTCACGGTATTGAAAGCTAAGTTGACACATGCTCCTTTACTCCAACTTCCTGATTTTAATAAGACTTTTGAGCTTGAATGTGATGCTAGTGGAATTGGATTAGGAGGTATGTTATTACAAGATGGCAAACCTGTTGCATACTTTTCAGAAAAATTGAGTGGGCCTAGTCTGAACTATTCTACTTATGATAAAGAATTATATGCTCTTGTTCGGACCTTAGAAACATGGCAACATTATTTATGGCCCAAGGAATTTTTGATTGTTCCATGCTATATTATATTCTGTTTTGGATGTTTAATGGGCTTTATTATACACTTTTATATTATTTTTGGGACTAACCTATTAACCGGAGGCCCAGCCCAAATTGTTGTTTTTTGCCTATTTCAGTGTTTCGAAGGAAAAGGATATCAAGTGGTGTCCAAACGGAATGAAACCTTCGGGAACGTGATTTTCGGAAAAAAAAACATGGTCAAGAGGACTTGGAGTCTATGTAAAGTAATCAACGAGGAAGGCACGAGGCAGGGGGCGCGCCCTCCACCCTCATGGGCCCCTCGTTGCTCCACCGACGTACTTCTTCCTCCTATATATACCCATATACCCTGGAAACATCAGACATGGAGCCAAAACCCTATTTCCACCGCCGCAACCTTCTGTACCCGTGAGATCCCATCTTGGGGCCTTTTTCGGCGCTCCACCGAAGGGGGCATTGATCACGGAGGGCTTCTACATCAACACCATAGCCTCTCCGATGATGTGTGAGTAGTTTACCTCAGACCTTCGGGTCCATAGTCATTAGCTAGATGGCTTCTTCTCTCTCTTTGGATCTCAATACAAAGTTCTCCTCGATCTTCTTGGAGATCTATCCGATGTAATCTTCTTTTGCGGTGTGTTTGTCAAGATCCGATGAATTGTGGTTTTATGATCAAGTTTATCTATGAACAATATTTGAATCTCCTCTGAATTCTTTTATGTATGATTGGTTATCTTTGCAAGTCTCTTCGAATTATTAGTTTGGTTTGTCCTACTAGATTGATCTTTCTTACAATGGGAAGTGCTTAGCTTTGGGTTCAATCTTGCGGTGTCCTTTCCCAGTGAGAGCAGGGGCAGCAAGGCACGTATTGTATTGTTTCCATCGAGGATAAAAAGATGGGGTTTATATCATATTGCATGAGTTTATCCCTCTACATCATGTCATCTTACTTAAAGCATTACTCTGTTCTTATGAACTTAATACTCTAGATGCATGCTGGATAGCGGTCGATGTGTGGAGTAATAGTAGTAGATGCAGAATCGTTTCGGTCTACTTGTCACGGACGTGATGCCTATATACATGATCATACCTAGACATTCTCATAACTATGCTCAATTCTATCAATTTCTCGACAGTAATTCTTTTACCCACCATAATACTTATGCTCTTGAGAGAAGCCACTAGTGAAACCTATGGCCCCCGGGGTCCATCTTCCTTCATATTAATCTTCCAACACTTAGCAATTTCTATTGCCGTTTATTTTACTTTTCATCTTTCTTTCTCTTTATCATAAAAATACCAAAAATATTATCTTATCATATCTATCAGATCTCACTATCGTAAGTGATCGTGAAGGGATTGACAACCCCTTTATCGCGTTGGTTGCGAGGTTCTTATTTGTTTGTGTAGGTGCGTGGACTCGAGCGTGATCTCCTACTGCATTGATACCTTGGTTCTCAAAAACTGAGGGATATACTTACGCTACTTTACTACATCACCCTTTCCTCTTCAAGGGAAAACTAACGCAGTGCGCAAGAGGTAGAAAGAAGGATTTCTGGCACCATTGCCAGGGAGATTCGCGCCAAGTCAAGTCAAGATTTGACTCCCAGCAACGAGCCATTTCTGGCGCCGTTGCCGGGGAGTCTACGCACAAGTCAAGACATACCAAGTACCGATCACAAACTCTTATCCCTCACATTACACTATTTGCCATTTGCCTCTTGTTTTCCTCTCCCCCACTTCACCCTTGACGTTTTATTCGCCCTCTCTTTTCCGCTCACCTTTCTTTTGCCATGTCGGAATGAAAAAAGGTTGGGGGTTCTCTCCCGAGTTTTAGTACTTTGGACAATCCTTCTATTCTCTCTAAACTCATAATTAATGATGCTATGGAAAGACCTACCAGAGTTATCAATGAGAATCTTAATAATTTTGATGAAGATGATTCCGGAATTTTTCATTATTTACTCGATGAATCTTTGAAAGATGCTTGGGATAGACTATTAAGGATCCGGGCCAGCTATGTGCCCCAATACCAAATTGAAATTTACTTAAAGAGCTTTTATGTTGCCCTACCTTCTTCGTTTAAGCATGTCTTAGATTCTATATTTGAAGAAGGTTTTCTTGAAGGGGATGCCATAGATACTTATGAAAAGATAAAAACCATATTTGGGCACCCCATGAATGAGAAGGTTGAATCTACATCTCTTTTGCTCTCCTACCAAAACGAATCTACCAAAGAGATGAAAGCTAGCTTAGATGCAAATTTCCGTAAAATGCTTAATCTTTCTTCTACCATTAACAGCCATGTGCTTTATCAAAATAGAAATATTAATGCCATAGCTAATAAGTTTGCTCTTTTCTCCCTAAAACCAAAGATGGCAATACCTAGATCTATCCTTGCTTTTATGCCTAGCTAGGGGCGTTAAACGATAGCGCTTGTTGGGAGGCAACCCAATTTTATTTTTATTACTTGCTTTTTGATCCTTTTTAGTAATAAATAATTTATCTAGCCTCTATTTTGGTTGTGTTTTTTTGTGTTTGTGCGAAGTAGAACCGTTGGGAAGACTTGGGGAAAGTCTTTTTGATCTTGCTGTAAAAAGCAGAAACTTTAGCGCTCACGAGAATTAATGCCATATTTTATTGGAGAGTGCTATTTAGTTAATTATTTTTGAAGATGATTAATAGATACATTCCTCATGTCCAGAAATTTATTTTAGAATTTTTGGGGTTCCAGAAGTTTGCGTTAGCTACAGATTACTACAGACTATTCTATTTTTGACAGATTACTACAGACTGTTCTGTTTTTGACAGATTGTGTTTTTCGTGTGTTGTTTGCTTATTTTGATGAATCTATGGCTAGTAAAAGAGTTTATAAACCATAGAGAAGTTGGAATACAGTAGGTTTAATACCAATATAAATAAATAATGAGTTAAATACAGTACCTTGAAGTGGTGTTTTGTTTTCTTTCGCTAACGGAGCTCATGCGATTTTCTGTTGAGTTTTGTGTTGTGAAGTTTTCAAGTTTTGGGTAAAGATTTGATGGATTATGGAACAAGGAGTGGAAACAGCCTAAGCTTGGGGATTCCCATGGAACCCCAAGGTAATCTAAGGACACCAAAAAGCCAAAGCTTGGGGATGGCCCGGAAGGCATCCCCTCTTTCATCTTCGTCCATCGGTAACTTTACTTGGAGCTATAGTTTTATTCACCACATGATATGTGTTTTGCTTCGAGCTTCTTGTATGATTGGAGTCTTTGATTTTTATTTTACCACAATCATCCTTGCTGTACACACCTTTTGAGAGAGAGACACGTGATTCATAATTTATTAGAATACTCTATGTGCTTCACTTATATCTTTTGAGCTATATAGTTTTTGCTTTAGTGCTTCACTTATATCTTTTAGAGCACGGTGGTGGAATTGTTTTATAGAAACTATTGTTCTCTCATGCTCCACTTATATTATTTTGAGAGTCCTACAAAACAGCATGGTAATTTGCTTTAATCATAAAAATTAGTCCTAAAGTGATAGGCAACCAAGATTAGTAAAAAAAATTCTTATGAGTGTGTTGAATACTATGAGAAGTTTGATGCTTGATAATTGTTTTGAGATATGAAGATGGTGATATTAGAGTCATGCTAGTTGAGTGGTTATGAATTTGAGAAATACTTGTGTTAAAGTTTGTGATTCCCGTAGCATGCACGTATGGTGAACCGTTATGTGATGAAGTCGGAGCATGATTTATTTATTGATTGTCTTCCTTATGAGTGGCGGTCGGGGATGAGCGATGGCCTTTTCCTACCAATCTATCCCCCTAGCAGCATGCGCATAATACTTTGCTTTGATAACTTGTAGATTTTTGCAACTAGTATATGAGTTCTTTATGACTAATGTTGAGTCCATGGATTATACGCACTCTCATCCTTCCACCATTGCTAGCCTCTCTAATACCGCACACTTTTCGCCGATATCAAACACCCACCATATACCTTCCTCAAAACAGCCACCATACCTACCTACCATGGCATTTCCATAGCCATTCCGAGATATATTGCCATGCAACTTACCACCGTTTCATTTACCATGGCATGCTTCATCATTGTCATAATTGCTTTGCGTGATCATGTAGTTGACATCGTATTTGTGACAAAGCCACCGTTCATAATTTTTATACATGTCACTCTTGATTCATTGTATATCCCGGTACACCGCCGGAGGCATTCACATAGAGTCATATTTTGTTCTAAGTATCGAGTTGTAATTCTTGAGTTGTAAGTAAATAAAGTGTGATGATCATCATTATTAGAGCATTGTCCCAAGTGAGGAAAGGATGATGGAGACTATGATTACCCCACAAGTCGGGATGAGACTCCAGACGAAAAAAAGAAAGGCCATAAAAAAGGAGAAGGCCCAAAAAATGAGAGAAAAAGAGACAAGGGACAATGCTACTATCCTTTTTCCACACCTGTGCTTCAAAGTAGCACCATGATCTTCATGATCGAGAGTCTCCTATGATATCACTTTCATATACTAGTGGGAATTTTTCATTATAGAACTTGGCTTTGTATATTCCAATGACGGGCTTCCTCAAAATGCCCTAGGTCTTCATGAGCAAGTGAGTTGGATGCACACCCACTTAGTTTCTTTTGTTGAGCTTTCATATACTTATAGCTCTAGTGCCTCCATTGCATGGCAATCCCTACTCACTCACATTGGTATCTATTGATGGACATCTCCATAGCCCATTGATACGCCTAGTTGATGTGAGACTATCTTCTCTTTTTTTGTCTTCTCCACAACCACCATTCTATTCCACATATAGTGATATGTCCATGGCTCACGCTCATGTATTGCGTGAAGATTGAAAAAAATTTAGAACATCAAAATTATGAAACAATTTCTTGGCTTGTCATCGGGGTTGTGCATGATTTAAATTTTTTGTGTGATGAAGATAGAGCATATCCAGATTATATGATTTTGTAGGGATAACTTTCTTTGGCTATGTTATTTTGAGAAGAAATAATTGCTTAGTTAGTATGCTTGAAATATTTTGCGGATATCAAACGAGGAAGGCACGAGGCAGGGGGCGCGCCCACCTCCCCCAGGCGCGCCCTCCACCATCGTGGGACCCTCTTTGCTCCATCGACGTACTTCTTCCTCCTATATATACCCATATACCCTGGAAACATCAGACACGGAGCCAAAACCCTATTTCCACCGCCGCAACCTTCTGTACCCATGAGATCCCATCTTGGGGGCTTTTCCGGCACTCCGCCAGAGGGGGCATTGATCACGGAGGCTTCTACATCAACACCATAGCCTCTCCGATGATGTGTGAGTAGTTTACCTCAGACCTTCGGGTCCATGGTTATTAGTTAGATGGCTTCTTCTCTCTTTTTAGATCTCAATAGAAAGTTCTCCTCGATCTTCTTGGAGATCTATTCGCGGTAATCTTCTTTTGCGGTGTGTTTGTCGAGATCCAATGAATTGTGGGTTTATGATCAAGTTTATCTATGAACAATATTTGAATCTCCTCTGAATTCTTTTATGTATGATTGGTTATCTTTGCAAGTCTCTTCGAATTATTAGTTTGGTTTGGCCTACTAGATTGATCTTTCTTGCAATGGGAGAAGTGCTTAGCTTTGGATTCAATCTTGCGGTGTCCTTTCCCAGTGATAGTAGGGGCAGCAAGGCACGTATTGTATTGTTGCCATTGAGGATAAAAAGATGGGGTTTATATCATATTGCATGAGTTTATCCCTCTACATCTTGTCATCTTACTTAAAGCATTACTCTGTTCTTATGAACTTAATACTCTAGATGCATGCTGGATAGCGGTCGATGTGTGGAGTAATAGTAGTAGATACAGAATCGTTTCGGTCTACTTGTCACGGACGTGATGCCTATATACATGATCATACCTAGATATTCTCATAACTATGCTCAATTCTATCAATTGCTCGATAGTAATTCGTTTACCCACCGTAATACTTATGCTCTTGAGAGAAGCCACTAGTGAAACCTATGGCCCCCGGGTCTATCTTCCATCATATTAATCTTCCAACACTTAGCTATTTCTATTGCCATTTATTTTACTTTGCATCTTTATTTCTTTTTATCATAAAAATACCAAAAATATTATCTTATCATATCTATCAGATCTCACTCTCGTAAGTGACCGTGAAGGGATTGACAACCCCTTTATCGTGTTGGTTGTGCGGTTCTTATTTGTTTGTGTAGGTGCGTGGGACTCGAGGGTGATCTCCTACTTGATTGATACCTTGGTTCTCAAAAACTGAGGGAAATACTTACGCTACTTTACTGCATCACTTTTTCCTCTTCAAGGGAAAACGAACACAGTCTCAAGAGGTAGCATGGGCCTAGTCTGAATTATTCTACTTATGATAAAGAATTATATGCTCTTGTTCGGACTTTAGAAAGATGGCAACATTATATATGGCCCAAAGAATTTTTTATACATTCTGATCATGAATCTTTGAAACATATTAAAAGTCAAGCTAAACTAAATCGTAGACATGCTAAATGGGTTGAATTCATTGAGACTTTCCCTTATGTCATTAAACACAAGAAGGGTAACGAAAATGTTATTGCTGATGCATTGTCTCATCGCTATACTATGCTTTCACAACTTGACTTCAAAATATTTGGTTTGGAGACCATCAAAGATCAATATGTGCATGATGCTGATTTTAAAGATGTAATGCAGAATTGTAAATAAGGAAGAACGTGGAACAAGTTTGTCACTAATGATGGATTTGTGTTCCGTGCTAACAAGCTATGCATTCCAGCTAGCTCTGTTCGTCTTTTGTTGTTGCAGGAGGCGCATGGAGGAGGATTAATGGGACACTTTGGCATGAATAAGACGAAGGACATACTTGCTGCACATTTCTTTTGGCCAAAGATGAGATGGGATGTTGAGCGTTTTGTTGCTCGCTGCACTACATGTCAAAAAGCTAAGTCGCGACACAATCCTTATGGTTTATATATGCCTTTGCCTGTACCTAGTGTTCCTTGAGAGGATATATCTATGGACTTTGTTTTAGGTTTACCTCGAATAAAGAAGGGGAGGGATAGCATATTTGTTGTCGTGGATAGATTCTCGAAAATGGCACACTTTATACCATGTCATAAAAGCGATGATGCTGTTAATGTTGCTGATTTGTTCTTTCGTGAAATTATCCGCTTGCATGGTGTGCCAAATACTATTGTTTCAGATCATGATACTAAATTTCTTAGCCACTTTTGGAGATGTTTATGGGCTAAGTTGGGGACTAAACTGCTTTTTAGTACTACTTGTCACCCCCAAACTGATGGACAAACTGAAGTAGTCAATAGAACATTGTCTACTATGCTTAGGGCTGTTTTGAAGAATAATAAGGAAATGTGGGGAGAATCCTTGCCTCATATTGAATTTTCTTATAATCATTTATTGCATTCTACTTCTAAGATGTGCCCTTTTGAAATTGTGTATGGTTTCCTACCTAGTGCACCTATTGATTTGTTGCCTCTTCCACCTTCGGAGAAGGTTAATTTCATGCTAAAGAACGTGCTGAATTGATTTTAAAAATGCATGAGTTAAGGAAAACATTGCGCGTGTGAATGCTAAATATAAACTTGTTGGAGATAAGGGTAGAAAACAAGTTGTGTTTGCACCTGGAGATCTTGTTTGGTTACATTTGCGTAAGGATAGATTTCCCGCAAATCAAAGCTAATGCCACATGTTGATGGTCCTTTTAAGGTGTTAGACAAAATAAATGATAATGCATATAAACTTGAGCTGCCTGCAGATTTTGGGGTTTGTCCCACTTTTAACATTGCAGATTTGAAGCCTTATTTGGGTGAGGAAGATGAGCTTATGTCGAGGACGACTTCGTGTCAAGAAGGGGAGGATGATGAGGATATCAATACCATGGTTACACCCACAGCCCCTGCTGCTATACATACTAGACCAATTACTAGAGCTCACGCACGCCAATTAAATTATCAGGTACTTTCGTTTCTTGGTAATGATTCTAATGTTCATGAGAATATGATGCTGCCTAAATTGGATACATTTGTTTTGCTTACAAATGAAGAGTCTGGCATGGATAACAGGGATGAACACTGGAGCAAGACCAAGCATGGAGATGATGGCATGCGCAAGGGGATCAAGAACGGAGTTACAAGTGATGATTTCAGGACTTTGAAGCCACCATAAGGAGTGCATGAAGCCTTGGACGAAATATACAAGATGCCACTTCATAAATTTTGTCCAGAGGCTATTCTAGGTGCTGCGTCACCTTATTATTGGGCTAGGCCCATGTATTTTCGAAATACTTAAATATAGGCTGTTTTTAGAGTCTATATGTGTGGGTAAACAAGAGTTAGGGTTGGTTTCGGACCCCTCCTCCAAGGGCCACGAAATTCCCCCCTCTCTTCCTGCATATATACAGCCCTTAGGGCGTCATTTAGACTTTGGGTTTTGTTTAGATTAAAGTTCGCCATAGCTGCAATTTCGCGTACTTCGTTTGTGTTCAACGACCAGACAAAGGCGTCACAGAACCCCACCTTGATCAATAAAGCTTTCCTCTTATATTCGCAATATCCATATTGCAATCTTAGTTTCTTGTTTGTTCTTCGTTTGCGTGCAGGAAACGAACCTTCGTGGTCAGGTTGATCGTCCTCCGGCATGGTCAATAACCTCTCGGAGTTGGTTTAGCGATTGCTAAGGCGCGACGTCATTGCATGTTCGTAGTCGGATCGTCAAAGTTGACTTCCTCCAAAACGATAGCCACCATCTCATCGAAAGATGGGACACCTTCGCCTCTATCATTGTGCGATGAAGATGGAGCATGGCCAGATTATATGATTTTGTAGGGATAGCTTTCTATGGCCATGTTATTTTGAGAAGACATGATTACCTTATCAGTATGCCTGAAGTATTATTGTTATTATGTAAATATTAAACTTTGGTTTTGAATCTTATGGATCTTAACATTCATTCCACAATAAAGAAACTTACATGGATGAATATGTTAGGTAGCATTCCACATCAAAAAAATCTGTTTTTATCATTTACCTACTCGAGGAGGAGCATGAATTAAGCTTGGGGATGCTTCATACGTCTCCAACATATCTATAATTTTTGATTGTTCCACGCCATTATATTATCTGTTCTGGATGTTTTATATGCATTAATATGCTATTTTATATTATGTTTGCGATCGACCTGTTAACCTAGAGCCCAGTGCAAGTTTCTGTTTTTCCTTGTTTTTGAGCTTCGCAGAAAAGGAATACTAAACGTCGTCCAAACGGAATAAAACTTCATGACGATTGTTCTTGGACCATAAGACACCCAGGGGACTTGGAGTGCAAGTCAGAAGAGCCACAAGGCGGCGGCAAGGGTGGAGTGCGTGCCCTAGGGGGGTGCGTCCCTACCTTGTGGGCCCCTCGGTGACTCCCTGACCTAGCTATTCCTCCTATATATTCAAATATATTCCAAAACCCTCAGAAGCATCCATGAAAACACTTTTCCACCGCAGCAACCTTTTGTTCCCGTGAGATCCCATCTTGGGGCCTTTTCGGGCATCCTGCCGGAGGGGGAGTCGATCACGGAGGGCATCTATATCAACTATATTGCCCTTCCGGTGAAGTGTGAGTAGTTTACCACAGACCTACGGGCCCATAGCTAGTAGCTAGATGGCTTTCTTCTCTCTCTTTGATTCTCAATACCATGTTCTACTCGATGTTCTTGGAGATCTATCCGATGTAATCTTCTTTTGCGGTGTGTTTGTCGAGATCCGATGAATTGTGGATTTATTATCAGCTTATCTATGAATATTTTTTGAATCTTCTCTGAATTATTATATGCATGATTTGATATCTTTGTATCTCTATTTGAATTATTTGTTTGGTTTGGCCAACTAGATTGGTTTTTCTTGCAATGGGAGAGGTGCATAGCTTTGGGCTTAATCTTGCGTGATTTCACTCAGTGACAAAGTAGGGGTAGCAAGACACGTATTGAATTGTTGCCATCGAGGATAATAAGATGGGGTTTTCGTCATATTGCTTGAGTTTATTCCTCTACATCATGTCATCTTACTTAAGGCGTTACTCCATTCTTTATGAACTTAATACTCTAGATGCATGCTGGATAGCGATCGATGTGTGGAGTAATAGTAGTAGATGCAGGCAGGAGTCGGTCTACTGGTTTGCTCGTACAAGCATTAATTTTAGCAAGAAGTACCACTTAGTGAACACCATTTACTAGTCTGTACCCTAGGTAATTAAAGTTTGTCCATGGATGATATTGGATGTGATGTCTCGGTCATTTGGATGCATAAACATGTTGAAATTGTGTATATCTCAATCTTTTTGTGAATGCTAGCTATGAATATTGTCTTGTGATCTATCAATAATTTGGACGCATATACATGCTGAACTTGTGTATATATGAATCTTTTGAGTTGTAGATTGTCAGTGTTGGCTATGAATATGAACATGTCCTGTGAACCTGGGTTTGATACGGATGTTTACCTTTTCTGTTGTACTTGTGTGTGAACCTGTTAGAATGACTACCATTGGATTGCGATGAGTCAATGGCACACCTTCTTCCCGAGAAGAATTTCACTTGCTTGTTAGGGTAGCAACGGTGTATCAACTCTATTTTAGCTTTTTGCTCTATCTTCCCCCTCCCCGCTCAACCCCTCCCATAATGTTTTCGGCCTCAAAACAAACATAGTATTGCGTTGTTTTTGGGCCTTCATTAAAAACCAAGTGCTACTTTCTGTAGTTTGGCCCGCCCCATAAATGGGTTGTTGGTCCCCCATGGACTGGGAGGCTAAAAATACAAGTTGTATCATGTAGAGGCAAGTAAAAAAAGCCATCGAGAGCTATCCACTGAAAAAAATCATGCCTGATGTGCTTCTTCACGCGCGCTGTCGGCCCCCTCTTTAATCAAGTTTGCTCCATGCCCCAACCGCTAGCACGGGATGGAAGTTTATCTTCATCCCACTCACGCTGCCGGGGATTGAAGAAGAACGACATTGAATCCAACATCGGCAATGGCGGCTTGTCCAAGAGATTTTCAGATAAGAAACTACATGTTTCAGAGGCAGAACATTTAAATCAACATGCACTTTTCAAACATGGATAACTGAATGTTGGAAATTCTATTCATGGTAAAAAATGGAACTAACAACAATTTAACATCATGCTCAACAACATTCATGTATATCATAGCTTCATATGATGCACAGTCAAAAAGATATGCTATTTTCAAAATGCCAAGACAATGTTGAGTGTGCGAAATTTGGGTAAAGTAGGGACAAAATTTTGGCAACTGTTAGATATTTTCTAACTGCACCAGTTGGAATCGAACCCGGGCAGTACAGCTTTTCGGTGAGAGGGCTGTAGCCACCGGGCTACTGTGGTATGTTCGAAAGAATGAAGACGTCTTCCCCGACTCCGGTTCATTCCCGTCCATGTCCGGGTGCGCTCGTCGCGGCGCCGCCGTCTGCCGTTGTCAACATGCTCAACAAATGAGAGGAATCCGGAGAGGACTGCATGTCGAGAGGCTGATAGTGAGGACCCACCAGGTCCAAGGCCGTACGCAAGCAAGTGCCTCATTGGAAAAAAGCTTCCTCCTAATTGTATACTGACGCTGGGGCCCATGAGATTGTCAACCTAGTCAATAAACGAAATAAATTTACAACGAGGACTCACATCGGGGAGCTTTTTTAGGGGTATCAGGGATCTAGCTAGTATCTTTTTTCAGAGGGCGAACAAGTATCAGCTAGGCCTAGGTTTTGTCTTTTAACATGCGTAGCCCATGACATACCGACACAGTGATTTTAACTCATGTTTTAGGTCCATCATGTACCTACCGGCCTATGGGCCTCCTAGCCTAGGTTTTACTTTTTCTTAAACATCGGCAGCCTAGTTTATTTTTTTAATAAAACACAGATATCTATTATTAATATATATATAAGAATAATAATGAAGTGTTCAATTTATGTTTTCCCTTCTAATCACATTATATATAAGTACTATTATCGTATATTTAATAGAAACTTATATATACATTATAAAACATCCCGTGTCTTATTAACTATTAAAAATAAATGTTTAACATAAGTTGGCAAGGAAAATGCTGGTTGTTTTGTCTCTCAAGCAATGAAAATCCTATTGATTGCGTACAAAAGCTTGCGAAGATTTTAAGGACCAATGTAACAATAACACGTTCACTTTTTTGAGCAATAACTCGCTAATTTGTAAATTTTATATATAATAAAAATGTGTAGCTCCGGTTTATTTTTATATTAATTGCTCCTTCTAACCTAACATTAAATATTCAAGAAGCGCAGCTAATTCTTGTATTTCAAGAAAGTGCAAATGGGCTATGATTTCTTAAAAAAATTAAATGGGTCGCATTGAAGCTAAATTATTTGTTCACCCAGCCCAGCAAATGGACTGTAAATTCTAGAAAATATGGGTTAAATAGATGCCACATTTTTTCAGGCTGACATGTGGGACATGTAACACCCTCGATGCGACTATATCTCCCACGTGTCGAGGCACGACTTAGAGGCATAATCGCATTGAAGGCATATGTCGCAAGTTAGGCAATCATAAAGGGGAGATAACATAGTTGGCTTACACTCGCCACGTCAATCAAGTACATAAATAACATTACATCAACCAAACACTCATGGCCCGACTACGGCGCCAAAATAAAAGATAACCCAACATGTGACACGGTCCCGATCACCCCCAACTGGGCACCACTACTGATCATCAGGAAAGGAAACATAGTAACGTTGAGAGTCTTCATTGAACTCCCACTTGAGCTCAAACGCATCTCCTGGAGCGGAATCATCGGGCCCTGCATCTGGTGTAATAGTAATCTGTGAGCCACAGGGACTCAACAATCTCGCACCCTCGCGATCAAGACTATTTAAGCTTATAGGTAAGGCAAGGTAAATATGAGTGGAGCTGCAGCAAGCGACTAGCAAATATGGTGGCTATCCTATTCGCAAAAGAGAGCGAGAAGAGGAGGCAAAGCGCGAGCGAGAAACTAGAGAGCAACCTGCGCAAACATTACTCCAACACCGTGTCCACTTCCCGGACTCCGCCGAGAAGAGGCCATCACGGTAACACACTCAGTTGGTTCATTTTAATTAAGTTGAGGTTCAAGTTATCTACAACCGGACATTAAAAAATTCCCATCTGCCCATAACCGCGGGCACGGCTTTCAAAAGTTCAAATCCCTGCAGGGGAGTCCCAACTTAGCCCATGACAAGCTCTCACGGTCAACGAAGGAATAGACCTCATCCCAAGACGTTCCGATCAGACTCGGTATCTCGGTTCTTCAAGGCATTTCGACAAGTTAAAACAAGACCAGCAACATCGCCCGAATGTGCCGACAAATCCCGATAGGAGCTGCACATATCTCGTTCTCAGAGCACACTCAGATGAGCAAGACGTCGGGTAGGCCAGCCCAGAGTTGCCCCTGGTAGTCCCAGACATCGCTCGGTTGGACCAACACTCAAAGGAGCACTGGCCCGGGGGGGTTTAAAATAAGATGACCCTCGGGCTCCGGAAACCCAAGGGAAAAAGAGGCTAGGTGGCAAATGGTAAAACCAAGGTTGGGCATTGCTGGAAAAGCTTTAATCAAGGCGAACTGTCAAGGGGTTCCCATTATAACCCAACCGCGTAAGGAACGCAAAATCCGGGAACATAACACCAATATGAAAAAAACTAGGGCGGCAAGAGTGGAACAAAACACTAGGTGAGAGGCCGAGCCTTCCACCCTTTACCAAGTATATAGATGCATTAAGATAACAAGATAATATAATGATATCCCAACAAGTAAATAAATGTTCCAACAAGGAACGGCCTCCAATCTTCACCTGCAACTAGCAACGCTATAAGAGGGGCTGAGCAAAGCGGTAACATAGCCAATCAACGGTTTGCTAGCACATGGTGGGTTAGAGGTTTGACATAGCAATTTGGGAGGCTTGAAAGCAAGTGGTAGGCATCGTAGCATTGGCATAGCAAAAGAGCGAGCAATCTAGCATAGCAAAGATAGTAGTGATTTCGAGGGTATGATCATCTTGCCTGCACAGTTGTCAGAGTTGACTGGATCCTCGAAAGCAAACTCAACGGGCTCCTTGTTAGCGAACTCGTCTCCCGACTCTACCCAAACAATACAAACAAGCAACAAGGACACAATCAACCACGTGCAAGGATCAAACAAGATGATGCAAAGATGGTATGCTATGCGGGATGCGATGCGGGATGCAAATGCAAGATATGACAAGGAATGCATGAACCTGGCATCAACTTGGGAATCCAAGTGTTCCACTATAAAGAAGAGATGAAATCGCTTGAAAACGATATAAAGAACGCCGGAATCGGGGTCACGGTTTGGAAATGGCAAGCAATTCAAATATGACACCGGTCTGCGATTTACAGCAAGTAGGCATCTAAATGCAATGAGATGAACATGCTACAGCACCCACACATGACAACAAAATACATGGCAGGGATGCATTCAAGATGCTTAACAAAAGTCTAGCACTGAGCTACAGCCAATTCATCCATTAACAGGTTCAAACAAGCATGGCAAAAATGCATATGGCAAACAGATCTCAGACTTAGTGAAATTAACACTTGTCTGGAATTTCAGATCAGGTAGCACTCTTCGGAGCAACAAACTATATGCTAGAGGACCTGAACATGGCAAATTAAAGCATGGAATGGAGCTACTCAAAGAGTTTAACAAAAGTCCCTTAGTGACCTTGAGCCAAAAGGGATCAGAAAATCCAATTGCAAGCATGTGAACATAGCAAAAACATAATCAGTTTTCAGACTTAGTGAAAACTGGAGCATGCTAAAAACAGATATCAAGTAGGCATGTTTACGATCTCGATGCACTCACTACGGTGAAAGTCATGATAATCTAAGCATACACCCGTCAATATTACACAAAATGCAAACTAGACATGGCAAGAACAATAGCATAGCATGTACGGATCAACTACAACATCATCGGCAAAATTGCAAACAAGTTGACAATCTGCCCAGATTCACAAAGTAGCAAAAGTAGAGCTCGATTGACTGAAGCTAGGTTGCTCCATAATTGCAAACAAAGACATGGATGGAAAGAGCACTACAAGATTAACAAAACATCCTTACTGATCATCCTCAAAAGAGGCACGGATCACTAGGAAACAACATGAACATATGGCCATATGAGATAAACAGATTAAGGACTTAGTGGAATTGCTAAGTCCCTGAAATCAGAATTATCAAGTGCACCACTTTGCAAGCTTGTGCTAGTCACCACACACATCACAAAAATACATGGGTTGCACCTCTGGAAAGATGACGAAACCCTTAACAAAATATATGTAGAACTCATGGGCATAACATGCACACATTAATCATGGCAAAAATGACAAAAACCTAAATGGAGTAGCAGATCTGACAATTATCTCAAGTAGCCCTCTTTAATAGTATTTCAGGCATCAAGATGAACTCAAATGAAAATGATGCAATGGAATGAAATGATGTACTCTCTGAGATGAACATTTTGATATGCTATATGCCCAAATCGGAGTTACGGATGCAAAGATATGATGCTATGAACATGGGCACTTGGATCTGGGATTTCGAGGACTTAGAAGAAAAACAACCTCCTGATCTAGGGTTTGACTCGGCACGCAAAACGAGGCGATTCCGGCGAGCCTTGGCGGCTCTGGCGAGCGAAGAAGCGGCGGGGAGGCGAGGGAGAGGCGGATCCGGTACGGCCCGACCGGATCTGCCCAGAGGAGGGAGGCGCAGGCGGGGGCGGCGT
>NC_057797.1:351813475-351867938 GCF_018294505.1 Triticum aestivum | reverse complement strand
CGCGGGGACACGTGGCGGCGGCGGGCGGACATGTCCGGCCCGATTCGGACACGTCCAGCGGCGAGGGGATTTTTTTTAGGGTTTGAGACGAGGGGAATCCGGGATTTCGAAGGAGGGGCTATATATAGGCATAGGGGGAGCAAGGAGAGTCCAAATGAGGTGCGGTTTTCGGCCACGCGATCGTGATCGAACGCTCTAGATGATGGAGCAGGTTTAGGTGGGTTTTGGGCCAAATTGGAGGGGTGTTGGGCTGCAACACACACGAGGCCTTTTCGGTCCCTCGGTTAACCATTGGAGTATCAAACGAAGTCCAAATGATACGAAACTTGACAGGCGGTCTACCGGTAGTAAACCAAGGCCGCGTGGCAAGTCTCGGTCCAATCCGGAAATGTTTAATCCCCACACACGAAACAAAGGTAGAAATGACCACCGGAGGAGAACGAAGCGCCGGAATGCAAAACGGACAACGGGGAAAATGCTCAAATGCATGAGACGAACACGTATGCAAATGCAATGCACATGATGGCATGATATGAGATGCATGACAACGATAACAACACACGGAGACAAAGACCCGAACCCGAGAAAATATAATAACTTAACGCCGGAAATGGCAAGAGTTGGAGTACAAATTGGGAAAGTTACATCCGGGGTGTTACAGGCTAATAGGTCGAAGGCTACGCAAGGCGTTGTCAACTTAGTCAACAAATGATTTTGACATACATGGCCATTGTATTTGTATCCAACAGTTGGCATGCACCTTTGTCGGGGTACACAAACAGGATTGTTTATTCCCCCTGACTTTTGCATGGACGAGGAACCTCAGCCCCAACAACCAAACCTTGACAAAGAAATGGCTACCTCAACATACCAAGCAAGGCCAAGCCAGAGAAACCGCTCTTTGTGAGATCAAGGAGCGGATCAAGAAGACCAATCCAATATACAAGACAACAGATACCATTTTGGGAAGGCCTCCCTTGCCGAGCAGGAGAGCTCGGCCAGGTCGAGACCGCCCCAGAAGCAAGTCCAAAATTGATCCGGCAGGCTTGCCGGGGCCGCCAAGTGCAGGAAATCCCGCCAAGGCACCACCGCTCCACCGCACCACAATGAAAATCACTTATCAATGCAATGTCAAGCCTCCAGATGATTGAGTGGCATCCACTTAACACGCGACAGCCTGTTGGAAGACAAATTACACTCATATGACATCCGTCCAGAGGCATGTCAATCAGATAAGCAGAAGATGACTAAGAGGCACGGTAGGCTTGCCGGGCTTCACCCTCAGCATGACACCTAGGAGTGCATTTAATGCACTTTGTCCTAAATGCTAGAGTTAGTTATGATAGCACCGTTATTTATCTAATCATCAGATAAAGACTATTTTGCCACTATGGTTACTCCTTGAGCTATAAAACGAGGCCCATGGCAAACTAGAGAGTAATTCGGACCCCCTCACACTTGTACGCGCGTAGCTGCTCCCCAAGGCAACCATGTCGGGCTCGAGCGCTGCTCGCCTTTGTGATTCCTTCATCCAATACACCAAAAGAGAGAGTAGGGTTTTACACCTCATGGCGGCCCGAACCTGGGTAAAAACCACCAGTGTCCTCATCGCCGCGCTGCCCCATGGCTTCCGCTCTTTCTGCAACATGATCTCCCCCTTGCCAAACCATAAGGGGTTCATGGCCCCATAGGTGATCGTTTCCACCCACGACATCTTGGGCGCGCCAGGTTGGGGGGAAATCGCTTGCGTGAACCCGAAGTTGTGAATAGCATGTCGATCTTCATCATCACCCTCTTCATCAACGACTTCGAAGAAAAAGGACAGTGTTACTCCCTAGCCTCATCCCTTCCAGATTCTGTCACTCGTCTCCACCGCAGCGGCGGCGGCAGTGAGGACGAGGGACGACAACATCGCGCGGTAACCATGGTTGGCATAGATGGTGTGGCCACCATGTTACCTGCGACCAGAAGAAGGAGCAAGACATGCGGCAGCGTCGCCCTCCTCGCGGTCTCCTGTCAGAGCACATTCGACCTCAAAAGGTGTCGTTTGGACAGACGGGTGGGAAAACGGTGCGTAATTGGCCTCCCCTTCCCTCCTCACTCAAAAATGATTGGGCCACGCGGTGGTGATGCCACAAGCATCGATAAGCCCGTGTGGAGCTCGGTCCTACATTTATCCCGCCAAGGGCAAATCCTAAGTTGAGCACAGGTGCGAATCCATTTGTTGGCACTCCCGGCAAGTGAACCCTAGCAAGGCCTTTTGTGCCAGTGTGTGTTTCACGCCAGCCGTCGAGAAATCATTAGAAGTGAAGGAATGGGAGGGAGGGGCCGATCCTTCTCCTTTTTGATGTGGAGCATCCTACGGTCATCCCCATGGACCTACCATCGCATCAACAAGAGCCAAGAGGACCCATGACACGAGCTAGAGCTAGAGCTCTCGAGACCGAGGTGACTTCTCTCCTTAGTTATACTACATATGATCCTCTCGAGACATGGCTACTACCTAAGTCCGAGACGTTGTGCATGATTAGGTACCAAGAGGACCCTTCCGAAGATGCATATGAAGGTGAACAAGTCCCCAAGTCCATGGATGAAGAGAACCCACGGAAGGAGTCAAGAACACCTCCCAGGAACCGGACATCCGGCCACGACGCCGAACGTCTGGCCCCTGGAGCGTCGTCCATCATCAAGCTGCACAGCCAGCAAGCATCTACAGGCCTCGGACATCCGGCTCCGATAGCCCGGACATCCGGCCCTTCTCGAGCTCCCAGATATCCGGCCTCCAGCCCGGAAATCCGGACCCCTCCGAACCGGAGAGCAATGAAGCCAGCCGCTCCAGCCCGGACATCCGGCCTCGCGTGAAAGCCCGGACATCCGACCCGACGCCCGAACATCTGGCCTCTCCTGTCTGCGCATAGTGAAGGGCCGAGGCCCGTGTACCCCCTCTACCCCCTAGACTATATATACTCCTCCTCTTCCTACTTTCTAGGGTTAGCATTGGTTTAGCTCGTATTTAGAGATAGAGCATTGCTCATCCACATCGGATCTACTCCACGAGAGAGACCGCAGCCCCTCTTCGGAGAAGATCCCTTTAGATTCAAGACCCCACTAAGGGAAGATCCCCCCATGGATTCAAGACCTCCTCACGGAGAAGACCGGCTACCATTGTATCGTCCTTAGTTGTCCGTGGATCGTGTGATTTCTTATGTACTCGAGGATCTAGCACATGTGTGACTATTTCTTGTTGGTTTAGTGTTTCTCTTGTGTTTTCTCGTGTTTCCCTCCTCGTGTTCTTCATGTTGTCGCGGGATCCGCTCCTTTCGTGAAAGATCGGCCAATTAGGGCTCCACCCTACATCACTTTTCCACCATATATCATTAGTTGCAATCATTTTTGCTGATTCCCTAGAGGGAGGGACGGGCTAGGTATGTAGCTAATGGATTGCCTAGTCCTTCCTTTGTGTTCCTTCCCCTCATTCATCTTTGCAGAGCAAAAATGGATATGCGAGCACGGTCTCCCCAGGAGACATGGATAGGAGGGGCAGCCACGGGAAGAAGAAAAGATGTTATGCATAATCAAATGTACACCCCGGCTAGAAGGGAGCATATACAAAAGCTAAGTTGGCTTGCTCATTAGCTTTCCTTCGAAGCTTGCACTTGCCTATCGCATGGACAACCAGGGTTACGTATGGCGAGTCCTTTGTACAATGGCACCTTAGTGTATTTTTCTGCGCCCTCCCTTTGTTTCGAGCCTGCTCAACAAAGTGGGTGGCAGTGTCAAGGACTGTTAAGGAAAAACCCACCGGCAGCGTGTCCTTGCCAGCTGAATGCTAAGGACCCGTTCCTCGAAGCAATCGCGGCGGTATGCTGTTGGTTGGCAACCAAAGTACACAAAGGAAACTAACTATACGAATACCAATGGGTAAACACAAGAGAGATAGTAGGCATTAGCATAATAAACATCAGCTCGGCACGCATTAAAGCGAGAACAGTATGGAGCCTAAAAATGGGATACATATTGTGTCTTATTACAGGGCAACACGGCAGCAACAGTGATTCAAGGCTGGACCTGTTAGCCTCCGGGAACCCATGGAACTGAGAGAACCTTGTCGGCAAGGGGGCGGCCTTCTCCACAGCGGCAGAAATGTCAGCACCCGGCAACAACTTCTTGAAGCCATCAGCAAGGTTGAGGTCCGGATGGTGGAAAGTGAGGTTGCTCAAGACCAAGAAGAGGGTGTCACGAGCAAGCTTCCGGGACTCCTCAGCAAAGCAGGCGGCCCTGTCTTCCTCGTATATCCTCAGCCCTTCAATCAAGCCTTCAAAGAAAAGCGTCATCTTGACACTTGGAACTTCATGATGGCTGATGGAGAAGACCCAGCTCTTCATATCCATTTGTGCAAACTGGGCAGTGAGGCGCTCGGTGATGTCAACCGTGCTCTTGATCCAGAGGTCGCGCTGCTGGATTTGGTTCCCCAGCTTGTCCTCTGCGTCTTTTGGGAGAGTTTTTACATTGTTCAAGTCCCTCATCAGTAGCTTCTCACGACAGTCGGCAGATTCAATTTCCTTCTCCAGAGAGCCAATCCACACCTTCATGTTAGAGATTGTGTCATTGGTAGTGTCAAGGTCCTGGCTCTTGGAGGAAAGTTGCGATTGCACCTCCTTCAGGGTGGTCTCTGCTTTCTGGGCTTCCTCTTTGAGAGCCGCGGTCTCCTTATTGCTCCCGGCAAGGTCTTCCGTCAAGTTGCCCACTCGCTTTCCAAGATCAATCTTTGCAGAGCATGCAACTGCTAGCTCGTTGGTAACCTTCTTCAATTGGACAGAAGATTCAAGGGAGAGTGCATCGAGGGCAGCCTTGTGGATGTCCTCCAAGTCCTTGGTGCGCTATTGTACAAGACCCTCCAGCTCTTGATCCTCGCCATGGAGGGTAGCTTCGAGGTTCCCTTCCCAGGAGGAGATCTCCTTCTGTTTGGCATTCAGAAGCGCTTTGCGCTCCGCCAAGTGGACCTCCCGGGCAGCGATATCTTCCCTGGCCATGGTCAGCACCTCCTCTTGCCGCATGATGGAGTGGGATTGCTTCTTGTACCATTCTCGCAGTTCATTGCCCTTGTTCGCCAATTGCTTGTACATAAGGATGGCAGAGTCACACTGCTCCTTGACAGCCTGCCACTTGAGATCATACCTATGTTGCCCATCTTTGAGCCCTGCTCCCATAGATTCCATGAAGGCTAAGTCCTTGGCGCTATCGATAGGATCACCAGCCTCTTCAACTCTTTGAGACAGTGGTGCTAGTATGCGTCTGATTTCTTCATCGAAATCTGCGCCAGATGAAACAGATGAACCTGGAGCGGCTGGCCTAGGATGGCCAGGGGATCTACCAGAACCTTGGGGCGGGTGTTGGCGATCGGAGCGGTTCCTTGGCTAAAGAACATGAAGGGATAAGAGACATATACGAATGAGCAGCGCCCCCTCGCATTGCCTTTTTATTGGGAACAAGCGCAGGGGCTGGCTTTTCGGTATCTTTCTTCAGAAAGTTAGCGTTTTTGCATGCACAATACCCATTAACTGCTATTGTTCGTGTTGGCAATGGGAGTGGTTGCTTGGCTTGAGGAAGAACATGAAGGGAGAAGAGACATATACGAATGAGCCGCGCTCCCTCGCGTTGCCTTTTAATTGGGAATTGGTGCGGGGGCTGGCTCTTCGATATCTTTCTTCAGACAGTTACCATTTTTGCAAGCGCATTACCCATTAACTGCTACTATTCCACGACCCCACGTCTTGCGGTAATTACGCGGAGTGGACGTTGGATTGACTGGTCATCATGACAATCGCTGCATGGGCAACATTTCTTCGACACGTGTCCATGCACTGTTTGGGGCCTAACCCAACGTGCCAAGCGACATGTATGGCTCAAGCAAGGGGCTTCTATTGGGGTACACAAACATGGGTGTTTATTGCCCCTAACTTGTGCATAGACGAGGAGCCTCGGCCCGTCAACCAAAGCTTGACAAAGAAATGGCTACCTCAACATACCAAGCAAGGCCAAGCCAGAGAAACCGCTCTTCGTGAGATCAAGGAGCGTATCAAGAAGACCAAGCCAATATATAAGACATCAGATACCATTTGGGTAAGGCCTCCCTTGCCAAGCAAGAGAGCTCGGCTAGGTTTGCCGGGGCCGCCAAGGCACCACCGCACCACAACACAAATCACTTATCAATGTGGTGTTGAGCCTCCAAATGATACTCAACATCCACTTAACACGTGGCGGCCCATTGGAAGACAAATTACACTCATATGACACCCGTCCAGAGGCGTGTCAAGCAGATAAGCAGAAGATGACTAAGCGGCACATCAGGCTTGCCGGGCTTCACCCTCACCATGGCACCTAGCAGTGCATTTAATGCACTTTGTCCTAAATGCCACAATTAGGTATGATAGCACTGTTAGCTATCTAATCATCAAATAAAGACTATTTTTCCACTATGGTTACCCCTTGAGCTATAAAAGGAGGCCCATGGCAAACTAGAGGGATTTAGACCCCCTCACACTTGTACGTGTGTAGCTCCTGCCTTGAGGAGACCTTGCTGGGCTTGAGATCTACGCGCCATTGTGACTCCTTCATCCAATCCACCAAATGCAGGAGTAGGGTTTTACACCTCACGGTGGCCTGAACCTCGGTAAAAACTACCACCATCATCGTTGCTGCGCTACCGCATGACTTCCACTCTTTGTGCAACATGATCTCCCCCTTGCCGAACCACAAGGGGCTCATGGCCCCATAGGTGATTGTGTCCACCCACGACAACCTTCAATGTCTCTTCTTCTTCCTCTAGCGCCGCCGGAACAGCATGCTGCAGCCTCCGGCAGCTAAAGGCTCTACTTAGCATGCATCGCTGCGAAGCGCTACCCCACCATCGGCTAGGCTATCCTTCCACACCTCCTATTATTCTCCACCGAACGATGCCCCACGCCACACTAGAACTAGTTATAACCCTTGTACTCCTCTCCGTCTGCGACTCCAATGCCGCGTCTTCCCATCATTGGGTCGTTCCCGTCCGGGGCCTGGCCGTCGTCCATCTCCTTGCTGCGCTCGGCGCGGCATGGTCAACAAACTAGAGTCATCGGAAGAGGACTGTACGTGGAGAGGCTGACAGCTGGGTCCATGGCTGCACACAAGGAAGTGCCTCCTTATTGCACGCAAAATAATGATTCCTCCACCTGACAGCGGGGACCCACCGGAATTGCCTTTGTATTTCATGAAAAAAACGTTCATCCCGCTGACACCTCAGACCCACCAGCTATATCTTTACACGCAAGGAAGTGCCTCCTTATTATGCCCAAAAAATGAATAGTCCCCCTGCTAGCTGGGACCCACCATATTTGGAGGCTGACTAGTGGGCCTACTAAGTTGACGCGGACACATGATTTGTCAACTTAGTCAATATAAACAATTCTAGATGCAATGATCGTATTATGTCCATCCAACGGCCGTCGTGCTTCTTCAACCTCTCGTCTTCTTTCTCCAGCCGCCCAAACCATCGCCGGCCGTGCCACCTGCTCCTACGTCTTGTGGCCGGTTGTGCTACCGCGCAGGCCTCATCGCCCCACCATACTCCCATCGCTGGTTGGCCATCCTTGTCGTATTCGGGGCTCCGCAGACCGAAGATAGATTCGAAGTCTGGGGTGCTTGCAAAGAACTCAACTTCCCCAATCTGCCAACTCGTCGATCTCACGCCCTGGCTCGATGAACTGGAAGGAAATGGGACACAACAGTTTACCAGGTTCGGGCCACCTTATGATGTAAAACCCTACTCCTACTTTGTGGTGGATTAGCCTCGAGGTGGGCTGAGGATGAACTAGTACAATGGAAGAACAACCTCAGGAGGTGTGTTCTTGTGTTTGAGTGAACTGGTGAGGGTGTGGATGGACTGGATCCGAATCCATCTATATAGTGGTGGCTAGGCTATATTTATAGTGCCCTTGGTCCTCTTCCCAAAATGAAGGCGGGAAGGGATCCCACAACGGCCAAATTCGAAGGGAGACAACTAGTACATCATATCTTGACGAAAGGTGGTGTTCGCCTGCAAAGCCTCTGGTCGTGACGCAATGGTGGGCTCGGCGATGACCTCCGTCCTGTCATCCTGGCGGTGTTGGTCTTGTTGCATGGAAATGGCAACCTTTGGTTGATTCCTCGGGACTCCACGCCTGTGCTTGCCTCTTTAGCACCAAAGAGGAAACCTGCTGTACAGCGCTCGCTGGCGCCTGCCTGGCTTTGATCGTCATGGCTTGCATCATCCGAACCTCACAAGGTGAGGGCTCACATAGAAATCTCCGCTCCTCAGGAGCCAGCCTGAAGAGGCTACTCCGTTTAGAGGTCTTGATGATGTCCACCTCGCGAGGCTTGGCCCCTCATGAGGGTCGTGCGTTGTTGGTGTTGAAGATGGGCCGTACCAGGCCGCTGATCGAGCCACGCCATGGGCCGCAGGCAGGCAAGTCTGGGTAGCCTGGTTCCCAGAACACCGACAGTAGCCGTCGGGCGCAAGGCGCACTCGGACTTAGCTTCGAGGCGAAGCCAAATGGCAAGGGCGAAGCGCCGCGGGCCCCAATCGCCTGCACAGCCGGTCAATGCGTGGCGCTTGATGGGACGTGGGCGTCTCCGCTTCCCCACACTGCCTTGGCAACCGTTCGACTTGACTAGAGCCTGCTGCATGCAATAAGATCATCATTACTGGGGATCGTGGAGGCTGGTGGTTGGCCTCCCTCTGGGTATAAATGGGTAGAGGGGCGGAGCCCCCCTGCTTTCTTCTTGCTGCCCGCTCTGCCTTCTTCTTCCTTGTCTCCCCGTCTTTCTGAAGCTTCCATGGCGCCGATAAGGAGGTTTTCCGCGGCGGAGAAGGGAAAAGCTCCTTGGGAGGATCTCGCGCAACTTCCGCTAAAGAAAAGACTTGGCCGCCCCCGTGACGCCGGCGAGGGGCAAGAGCTGATGCGGCCTTGGTACAAGAGGCCTCCGCCTGGCTTCCCGATCCCTATGTACGGCCCCGCGCAAAGCCCTGGGCAGGGGGCAATGCCCAGTGCCGCGTGGGTCGGGGTCGCGGAGGACAGGCCGTGGCTGCACGGCCAGCCGGCTTGCAAACTCACGCCAAAGGCACATTGCGCGAGTTTGTGGTGTGGGCGGCAATGCGGCCGCGCACGTGGATCCGACTCCCGAGGTTCTTCGCTGAGGAGATACCGCCGAGGGGGCCCACCGAGTTGTGGTTGCAACATGCCGGGTGCTGTAGCCAAGCTACCGAAGTGGAGGTCGAGGTTGTCCCCCGGGAAATGTATTCATGACTCGAGGGTGGGGCGAGATCACCCACGCCTGCTGTCTAGAAGGGGCCCTTGCCATCCACTTCAAGTACAACGGAGCCTCCATGCTTTTCTTCAAGGTCTTCAGCAAAGATGGCCGTCGCCTAGAGTGCTGCCCCGAAAGAGGCGATCCACGCGGCACGGCCTCGGGTGATGCACTTGCCCTTGGCCTTGCCAGCAGCTTGAAAGTGCAACTATCCCTTGGTGGTTTTGGTAATTACTAACAACATATAGCTCATTGAACTAATACCATTTCAAGATGACTATTTTAGAAAGTTCAATGATTGGCATGGCATGGATTAGAAATGTGGACCCCTCAAAATGCTAAGGACACACATTGGCTCAAGCTCAAGACTCTTCATTTTCACTTTAGTGATCCAAGATCACATTGAGTCCATAGGAAAAGCCAATACTATTAAAAAGGGATGAGGTGTTGCTTAATGACTTACTTGCTCAAAATGCTTAGTGATATGCTCCAAAACCCTCACCCACTTCCTCATATCCACATATGTCCCAAACCAAAAGTCAAACTCGGTCCCACCAAAATGTTTTATCCGGCGCCACCGAGTTCACTTGACACAGCCACTGCCAGAAACACTAGTCATTTCTGTCTCACCAATAGGGATCTCGGTCTCACTGAGATGGGATTGCAAACTCTCTGTTTCCCTTCATAACGTTTCGGTCCAACCGAGATGAGCGATCAGTCCCACCGAGTTTGCAATGCAAACTCTCTGTTTCCCTTTCCTAATGTTTTGGTCTCACCAAAATGAGTGAATCGGTCCCACCGAGTTTGCCTGACCAACTCTCTGGTTAGCTTATTACCAAAATTGGTCCCACCGAGGTTGTGTAATCGGTCTCACCGAGATTACGTTATGCCCTAACCCTAATGCAATCGGCCCCACCGAGTTGACATGTCGGTCCCACCGAAAAGCCTAACATTCACATTTTTAACTGAATCGGTCTGACCGATTTTTCTGATTCGGTCCCAACAAGTTTGGTAAATTGTGTGTAACGGTTAGATTTTGTGTGGATCCTATATATACCCCTCCACCCTTCCTTCATTAGTAAGAAGAGCCACCAGAACGTGCCTAAACTACATCATTCATTTTCTGAGAGAGAACCACCTACTCATGTGTTGAGACCAAGATATTCCATTCCAACCATATGAATCTTGATCTCTAGCCTTCCCCAATTTGCTTTCCACTCAAATCATCTTTCCACCAAATCCAAATATGTGAGAGAGAGTTGAGTGTTGGGGAGACTATCATTTGAAGCACAAGAGCAAGGAGTTCATCATCAACACACCATCTATTACCTTTTGCAGAGTGGTGTCTCCTAGATTGGTTAGGTGTCACTTGGGAGCCTCCGTCGAGATTGTGGAGTTGAACCAAGGAGTTTGTACGAGAAGGAGATCGCCTACTTCGTGAAGATCTACCCTAGTGAGGCAACTCCCTCATGGGCGATGGCCATGGTGGGATAGACATGGTTGCTTCTTCGTGGACCCTTCGTGGGTGGTGCCCTCTGTGGACTCGCGCAACCGTTACCCTTCGTGGGTTGAAGTCTCCATCAACGTGGATGTATGATAGCACCACCTATCAGAACCACACCAAAAATCTCTGTGTCTACATTGCGTTTGCTCCCTCCAAACTCCTCCGTTTACCTTGATATGCAAATGTTTTACATTCCACTGCTATACTCTTAGACTTGCATGTGTTGGTTGATTGCTTGACTTGTGTTAAGTTTCTAAATTCTGCCAAGACTTAAAATTGGGAAAAGGCTAGATTTTTATTTGGTCAAGCAGTCTAATCACCATCCCTCTAGACATACTTTCGATCCTACAAGTGGCAACAGAGCTTTGTTCTCCATTTGCTTGATTTCCATAGCTTTGGTGATCATAGCCTTGGTTTCACAACCTAGGAGAGTATGGCGTCTAGAGAGGGAAATTACCACCCTAGAAGTCCTTACTTTGATGGTACTAATTTTGCTAGTTGGAAGCATAAGATGAAAATGCATATTCTTGGACATAACCCCGCCGTTTGGGCTATTGTTTGTATTGGCTTGCAAGGTGAATTCTTCGATGAGAGAGAACCGAACCATGAAGCTAGCGCGGAAGAGTTGAAGATGCTGCAATACAACGCTCAAGCTTGCGATATCATCTTCAACGTATTGTGCCCCGAAGAATTCAACAAGATCAGCCGTCTTGAGAATACAAAGGAAATTTGGGATACTTTGATTGATATGCACGAGGGTACAGACTCCATCAAGGAATCCAAATTGGACGTGCTTCAAAGTCAACTTGACAAGTTCAAAATGAAGGATGGTGAAGGTGTCGCCGAAATGGACTCTAGGCTTGCTCTCATCACAAATGAGATTGTCGGCTTCGGCTTAGGAAGTGAAGAGATGACCGATCGATAGATTCACCATCAAGAATATCCTAAGAGCCTTGGATGGAAAATGTGATACCGTGTGCACATTGTTCCAAATGATGCCCAACTACAAAGATCTAAAGCCAACGGAAGTCACTGGAAGAATTGTTGCTCATGAGATGTCACTCAAGGATAAGGAAGAGCTTCACAACAAGTCAAGTGGTGCTTACAAAGCCTCATGTGATGCTCATGTGATGCTCCTACATCATCAAGTGAGAAACAAGTCTTCAATGAAGAATTGAGCCTAATGGTGAAGAACTTCAACAAGTTCTACAAGAGTAGAAGCAAGGAAAGAAGTTCCAAGTCAAGGTCCTACAATGATAAAAGATCTTCTAGTCGTGAACGAAATTGCTACAATTTTGGAAGACCCGGACACTACTCAAATGAGTGTACAACCCCATACAAAAGAAGAGAAGATTCACCCAAAAGGAGAGGTAGAAGAGAAGAATCACCACCAAGAGAGAGAAGGAGTAGAGATGATCGTTATGAACGAAGAACATCACGGAGAAGCAAGGATTCGGAAAGGAAGGACAAGTCATCAAGGAGCTACACAAAACGAAGACATCAAGCTCATATTGGTGAATGGGTATCCGGCTTCGACTCCGACAATCACTCCGAGAGAAGTTATCACTCCGACTCCGAATATACTCAAGATGAAGGTATTGCCGGTCTAACACTTGTGTCAACCAAGTCGTACGACATATTTGACTCACCAAATGAAGAAATTGGAAGATGTTTCATGGCCAAAGGCCCAAAGGTATCACACCCCGAGTATGTTGATTTCAATTTTGATGAAGATGATTTGCTAGGTGATGATGATTTACTTGTTGACAACTCTAGTGATGAAAACTATGATGAACTTTGTCAGGACCCCGATGCCAAGTCACATTGATCTAGACGGTAACACCTTATATCACTTTGCGGCCTCACGCACGGTATCCCCACGGGTGTCGCCTTACCATGGCCCGGGACCGTTTGCGCCTTTTGGCTCACGTATATGATAGTGTCGCTAGCATCCATATGACAGAGAACCCGGGCCGACATGGCTAGTCGTGAACCCAAAGCGGCAAAGACCTATGGGGACAGGCATACATGAATCACATCGAGCATGTCGGTCAACAGCGTGTGAATTCGGGCTGTAGCACTAGGCTAACAGGACTCCGGGGAACCCGGGCTGTAGCAGGCTAGGCAGGACTCCGGAAGTCACCGCGTGACATTTCCCCGAAGGGATAGATATAGGGACGAAGTGAAACACATGCCGACCAGTCAAGTGTCCTGAGCAGTAGTGCTGGGCTAGCAGGACTCCAGTGAACCGGGCTGTAGCGGACTACTATGGCTCAAGGAGCACTAGACTACATTTCCCCATAAGAGAGGCTGCGAAGGATAAACAACTAGATTGTCGGATCCCACACATACCAAGCATTTCAATCATACACACAATATGCTCGATATGTGTAAATACAACATGGCATCACGACAAAACTCTACAACTCAAGTACTTTATTTAAAGGCTCCGGAGAGCCACACATAACATGTTCATACAGGTAGGGGTCAAAAGACCCGACACTCAAGTCATACAAGCATACAAGCACATGCGGAAGCAAATAAGTCTGAGTATAGACACTAGAAAGAAAGAAGGCTTGTCGAAGCCTGTTTATCTACATAGGGCCCCCCATGGCCAGAATCACCACCTGGGTAGCAAGTTACTCATCGATGTCGAGGTCTACGTAAAACCCATCGGAGGGGGCGGTGTTGTCGTCTGAAAACAGTAATTAAAGCAACATGAGTACAAAGGTACTCAGCAAGTCTTACAACATATCCTACTATACATGCTTATTCTCAAGAAGGTGGTGGAGTTATTGCAGCAAGCCAGCTTTGACTCTTGGCTAAGCTATCCTATGAGACACCACTGTAAAACAGTTTTCGCACACGAGTCCACTAATCACCAACACAATACTCCACCAGGGATCCTCGCTCGTCATCCTACGAGAGGTCCATCCTCGGTACTCACACTTATCTTGAGTCTTTTAGTAGTAACCATTAACTTGTCTATGAACTGTATAGGCAACCAAGTAGTCCTTTACCGCGGACGCGGCTATTCGAATAGATGATGTTAACCCTGCAGGGGTGTACTTCTTCATACACGCTCTCACCACTTATCGTCGTTTACACGACATGTACTCGTCAACCTTCAAGCGGAAGCCCAACGAGGGTGTCGGCCACGGCCTACCTAAACACTCAAGTCTCTAGTCTAGGTTTATCGCCTATCCAGGTTCCATCCGCAGGGAGTCCGGCCGAGGTTTCCACATACGGCCCCGAACGATGTGAACAGGGTTCCCGGGACACCAAACGGGTGACTCGATACACCGTGTCACGGTGTATCTACCGCATCATAGTCCACCCCTAGGGTCAGCGCTACGCACGGCTGCCAACACATAACCTACAAACACCAGAAACTAGTTGCAACTCCTGGACAGGGTACTAGGGTAATTAAGAAGCCGAGAGGGTCCATTGGTTTCGGGCCCAATGTATGGTAGTAACTGATTCTTGAATCACACATACAGATCTCAGTTCTTAGGGACGGCCTCAATGAAACAACCCACCATGTACTCCTACATGGCCTCTCATCGATACCTTTACCAAATCATGTTCAACACATCCCTCACATTACCGACGTAATCATTTCACTCTAGCCCATCACCCAGATGAACCAGACCTGACACAACTCTAAGCATAGCAGGCATAGCAAGGTAGGAAACACATACATGGCTCAATCAACTCCTACACATGCTAGTGGGTTTCATCTAGTTACTGTGGCAATGACAGGTCATGCAGAGGATAAGGGTTCAACTACCGCAGCACACAGCAGTTTGAAACATTGTTATCTTAATGCAGTAAATGAGAGCAGAAGCGAGAACATGGGATTTTATCGATATGATCAATTGGGATGCTTGCCTGATGGAGTAGTAGTAGGGTACTGCCCTTCAGTTGGATACTCGGAAATATCCTCGGAGGCAGAACCTACCACGAAAGACACCACACAACACAATCATCACATGGCAATATGCAACAATATGATGCATGCTATGACATGGCAATATGAGGTGTCCTGCCTAATACAATGTGAAACAAGTTGGTTTGGGTCCATTTGAATCAAAGATTCAAATGGAAGCTTATGTTCTTAAGCCTTATAAGTGTATTAGCTTGTTTCACCTAAACAGCAAGGTTAAAGTGTTTTGTCATGCATGAAACCATTACAGATGGAAAGATTGAATTTTTCTGATCAAATTTCAAATATAAATCTTTGCATTTGGAGTTACAGATTAAAAGTTATGAAATTTTGAAGTTTGTAATATTTTCTGAAATTTCCTGTATCTCTTCCTAATTTTTTTTAATAATAAAGCACGGATTGAGTCTTCGGGTTCACCGTCACGGCATTTTTATACAAAGGTCCTTATGCTTTTTTGAATTAACCCGCAGTCCGTTAAATAATATGGAAAAAATACCCATCCCCAATTCGTGCGGCCGCGCACCCCACCGATGGATCCGCCGCTCCCCCCCGCCGCCGGCACGCCATCCTCCGCCGCGCCGTCCTCCCCGCACCCTGGCCTGTATCCTCTCCGCCGCGCCCTCCTCCCCGCGTCGTCCGAGTCCTCCGGGCGCGGTTCGCCGAAGGCGAGGCCCAGGCCGATGCGCTCCTGGCCCGCGCCGGCCGGTTCGAGCGCACGCCGCCGACCGCGACCAGCTGCTCATCACGCTCCTCTCCGATGCGGGAAACGGCCGAGAGGAGGAGGACGCGCGGGAGGCGGGGCAGCGTCCGATCCGGCCGAGGCTTACGGCGACACGGACGCGGAGGCTCTGGTAGCTGTCGCTGCGCTCCCTCCGTTCACTACCTTCCCGTGAGCTTACTTCCACCCTAGCCTCTCCCCCTTTCCTCTTTGTTTTTTAACTGATTCCCAACTGCTTGATCAATCCCGCTCCTCTGCTCCTGCAGGATGGCTTTCTCTGTTCAATTGCTTAATTTGGTTGTCTTGTCTTACCTGAACTGCAAGGGAACCAACATACATGGCATGATGGATGGAGATCAGTAGATGTTTTTTTGTTCTGTTCACATGCTTTCTAATAGTTTCCATAGGATTATAGGCATGAGCTTTGAGCAATAGGCATAAATTTGTTGTAATCAATCAAAGGCAGTGAGAACGTTTACTGAAATCTTTAGAAGTGGGGATCCTCTGAATTGCTTTGATTGAACGTCCAACGAGGATCTCATCTTATAGTAACTCTGAAACATTGTATTGGTAGTTTTTATCTTTACACTTTTGCCTTCTGTACATACTGGATTGCATTGTTTAGGACACGACAAAGCGCTGCAAGCAGCTCATGAGAGTAGTTAGCAAACGCAAATCATTGTATATGTCACTTATGCTTCTCTTAATAGAAAATAGTACTATTTTGGAGAAGAGCATCTGGCTGACTTTCAATAAAACTCTTCAGGTTTTGTTTGGTGAGATTCTCTTCAGAAAACAAGATTTGTATTGGTGGTAGATCGACAGCAACTGACAACATCTTCGTCATCCGCGGTGGCAGTGCCATGCCATCCGTGCGGAATGCCTTCTGCGGCCGCGCCGCCACCACCGCCACCGCCATGCAGCCAATGATGTCAGCATGTGGTGAAAAAAGGGCCCAAGTGAAAGGTCGACCAAGCTGTAAAAATTCAGTGAGAGGAAATTTTGTGCTCACAGCTCACACCATGGCGTCCGTTGCCTCTGTTCTTACTTTATTATTTTGTTTTTCCCTTCGTCGATTTTTCACGTTGCCTGACAAGAACAAGAATTGCAAAGGAGAAGTGAAAAGAAAACACAGAACAAAGGATGAACGCCGGAGAGCACTACTATATAATTTTCCCCCAAAATATGATGGGCAGTGGTGTGCTTGTTTGCATTGATCGCATGGTGGCCGGCACTTCACCACACATCGTACGGCGACTGTTTTATCCATGAGGTGGAGGATAAGGTATTGACCTCTAAAATCACACTTCCATTTTCCTGTTTCCATCTGAAATATGGGTTACCAATATACTACTCTCACTTGGATTTGCACATGAAAGCAGTATAAATACTTGCACCGAACTGTACGATTTGTTGAGCCAAGTGTCGAGTCTGATATGGCATCTTTATGCTTTCAGAGAAGCGCATCTCTGAAATTCACAGTTCTGAACCTAAAGAGACACATCTAGAAAATGATTGCACGAGTGGTTCCAGTGTCATGTACATCAACATGGTAAGTATGTCTTCTTTTCTGATTCTAAGTTAGTTGTAAAAGTATTCCATTCTACTATTTGTTGACCAGAATTGGCTACCAGGTTGGAGATTTGGGATCGGATGCTGCGCCAAGAGCGAGGGACCGAGGTGCTGAACTAACAGCAGGGGGGAGGGTGATTCTTCAGGTACCAACATGGCTGTCGACTAGAGAATTTAGTTAACCGTTTGCTTTACTTGAAGCTCCAAATTGTAGTTATTTTATTCGTTCACTAATTTGGTATAATCTTAATCTAGGAGGACTATGATTGTATGATATGAGATCCTGACATTTAGCAATAATAAAAGTCTGACACTAAATGGTTCTTTTCGGAAGTACAGTTGTAAGATCTATGATTCTAGCTTCGACCTTTAACTGGACAGTACTAATTGGACATATAATTGATTATTTATGCACAACAAGATATTCTGTTTGTTTTAGTTTTTCAATCAGATTCATCTAGCCCTTTGTTGACTTTCTAATTGTTCCACCCTCTACCTCTGAAACTCAGAAATCAGAGAGAGGTCATTGTCATATTCCTATCTCTGACGAAAATTTGCTAGCGAGGAAGAGGACCAGAATGTTTTTTCTATTGTTGGGGATATACATAATACATATAGATAAATTTGGACCATTTATAACAGAGATTTCTTGCCAAAAATATTAACTCTGTCCAGCAGTGGGCACTGTCAAGGTAATAACAGGAATTTGCTGAACCTAATTGAAAGAAAGAGGGATGGTAATCCGATTGAGAACATTCTCTAACTAAAATAGACTTACGAACAATCAACAATATCAAATAGTTT
Source organism: Triticum aestivum (assembly GCF_018294505.1). Taxonomy (NCBI): domain Eukaryota; kingdom Viridiplantae; phylum Streptophyta; class Magnoliopsida; order Poales; family Poaceae; genus Triticum; species Triticum aestivum. The sequence continues at coordinate 351,850,067 of NC_057797.1, read as the reverse complement.
CAAATTAACAAATGTTGTTTGATTAAAATACTGATTTAAGAATTTGGCGAATCTATAATTCTCTACATAATCACTTGGTGCATTGTTAGACCACTTGGGGACACTACCATCAATTTCTTGCATACTGCAATAATGCAAGTTTAAAAAGCCAGTTTCTTGTGTTTCTTATTATCTCTGTGTTCAGCTAACTGCCAAGAATCATATAAGGATGCATCTAATGAGGTAGATTTTGTTTATGCATTTTTTAAGTGTAGGGATGTTGTATCTGATTAACAAAACATTGTTCAACCTTCTACGAGTCCACCTAGGGAGCTGCACAAATTTGAAACAACTTCCAGAACATGCATCCAAGCATTTTGGTCTGCTACCAGTAAGTTGCCAGAGCAAGATAGCTGGGAGTCTGGGATGTCGAGTCGTCGAGCCGTCCAATGCCAAGTTCGCCAGCGGAAGGAGAACATCCGTCAAGGCGTCCGTCGCCTGAGGCGGCTACACCAGAGGTATGTCTCCTCTTGAAAGTTAATCGCCTGAGCTGTCCATCGCCTGAGCCGTCCATCGCCTGAGCCCCTGTTTCAGTTTATTTTTTCCGCTTTGCTGCTCAACAGGTCCGTGGGTTACTACTCCTTTGCTCTTGCTGGCGACCGGCCTCCAGTGTAGCACTTGCTTGAGATCTGATCTAGAACTGAATTGTGCCCTGCTTTGCTGTGGTCGTATGCTCTGTGTCCACCGATGAGTTTCAGATACAGATTAGGACCAAAATTGGAGTAGGTTCAGTCGCGCAAATGTTGTATCACTTTGTCATGGGTATTGTGCTGCTGAATTGCTTGTTGGACTGTTCAAACTAAAGTCGTCCAGTCAGTTTGCTACAATGTTCATTTGTTTACTTTGGAAGTTCTGTAGAATTTGGGCCTGATCACTTTTGAATTTGTCTGTGGTTTGAGATTAATCTTTCCGAGATGTTAGAGAGTGGGTCCAAGGATGGATCTGCCCATCAGTGTGCAGAGGATCTTCTAATTCCTGCAGCTAATCTTGATTCATGGATATTGTGTTTGCTCTGTGGCGCACTATGTTTCAGTTTATTTTTTCTGAAAAATTGGCGCTACTTCTCTGATTGCTCACAGTTTAAGTTTTGCTGATATACACTGGAGGCATTAAACCAACAACTTTCTCTGTTTTTTTATGCGTGCTACTACAAATACAAGCACACAGCTTACAAACACACGGCTTCCACTGGCTTGGCTAGCATTGTACGTCCACTTTGCGCTACAAGTCGCCTTTCTACGCTGTCCTAAAATCTCGTGTACAGACCGTGCTCCACCTGAGGTACGCCTGATCTCATGCCAAGCTAACTACGGTTGTGTCGTTTTGAAAAAGGCATGAACTTTCCTTTGTGCCTGCAACCATAGGTTCCATCATCATTACCTTGCGTGTATATGGACAGCTTGCACTCTTTAGGAATGATAGATGTGAAATTATTAGATCTTTGCATCAATTACAGGAACATCACAATGTAAGATATGCAAGTTTATCGAGAGGAATGTAAAGAAAAAAAAGCACATGTATGGTTTATTTGGCATCACCAGCTTTTGTGTTTTCAGTGTACATCTTAGCCTATGTAAACTGTAAGTTGAATAAAGTGTGCTCTCTTTCTCTAGAATACTTTCTTTAATAAATGTAGAACATAAAAGCCTGATCTTAATAAGCGAGACCTCAAGCTGTTCTTTCAAGATAGATTCAGATCAAACCTTTTCAAAGTAAAGATCCCTCGGCCAGAGACTTAAGTTACTCCCGTGAGTACATACTAAGCTCTAGTAGAAAAACTTGTTGATTGACTGGAATCAACGAAATTTCGATGCAACCAACTACAACAAGTGGCAGCATGAACTAGCTATGAGCAATATTTATAGGGTAATACTAGCAACCGCCAAGGAATCCGTCACAAAAACATGTCAGGCAGCTAGGCATGCGAGTGAGATGTGTGTCGGTAACATTGGATGTTTGTGTGTAAATGTAAATCAAGAAAAGTGGTTCTTGGGATCTAGAGAAGAAATACACACACACACACACATGAGAGAGTAATTCATAGTGGATATAAAAATACCTATTAATGTTGTACGTGAGTTGACTCGACATGCTGCAAGATCTTCTGATTTGTTCTCTGAAGGTGACCTCAGAGTATAGAGTTGCATATTCCTGAGGCAATTGTGATTCTCTGTTTTGTTAGGACAAAGATGCTTGAACATGTAAGCAGTACACTATCGAGCAATAGAGATCTTTCTCATGCTGACTACATGCTGCCATTTGGGCCATACACATTGTTTAGTAACTAATCAAAAAGTGTCAAAGGCTAGCTACCAAAGCAAATCTGAATCTGCTAACTATACTACTACTGCCACAACTAACCAAGGTTGGAGCATAAGAAAGAAAGGAGGGGTTGCCAATTTGAATGCTCAGGACAAGCTTCCATACAGCGGCTGCACGTCCACCAACCGCCATGGTTGGAGCCTGCGGGAGGAGGGGTGGGAGGGAACAGGGAGGAAGCAGGAGCCACCCAAGGTCCTGTTCATACGGCGGCGCAGGCGGAAGACATAACGTTGCGGCCACCGGAAGCGTTATTCTTTCTACCCTTGTCTTCCAAGAACGAGGGGGACAAGGGAGGCGGCGGCGGCAGTCAGGAAGAAGAATGGGGAACGGGAAGAAAGATTGAGTTCGTGCGTGTTGTGTGTGTGTGTGTGTGTGTGTGAATAAAAGTATTTCAATGGGTCAAGCCCAAAAATCAGTTCAAAATAAATTACAAATGAAATATAATATTTTAAAAAACGTTCGTCACCATAAAAATGAGAACTAACTCCAATTTCTTAAAAAATACCTTCTTAAAATTAAAAAATATTCATGTTTTTCTGTACAACAATAAATAAAATTGATTGAAAGACTATGCCATACACAATCACTGTTTCATCGGGGAGCTGAAATAGGTCATGTCGAACATTGTTAGGATACGTCCAAATTTCATGGTCCAAAAAGAAATACTCAGTGCATCCTTATTTGTGACGTTTGCAAAAATTGGATTTAAAAAGTGTTGCATAATGGCATGTGGAGCAAGTTATATTTAATATTCCACCCGGTGCAACGCACGGGCATTTGTACTAGTAAGAATAATTCCAGTAATTGAGTTATTGCGTCAGGGTGACGTCAGCAGGTCAAAGGCGCCAGCCCAGGTCAAACCTGACCGGTGGGCCCCGTCTGTCAGTGTAACAACTAACTAACAGAGTTAGTTAGTGTTACGTTAGCACTAAACTAGGTTAGTTAGGGCCTCGGCCCACATGTCAGTGAGTCAACCTATTAACTAAAGCAATTAGCGTTAACTAATCTAATTCTAAATTAACCAGGGGCATGGCCCACACGTCAGTGACCCTGGGGGGGGGGGGTCAAACTGGGTCAGCGGGGTTAAACTCGCCGGCATTTAGCCGCCAGCGAGGCCAGACGCGGCGGAGCAGCGCGGGTTTTGCACTCCGACGGTGGAGACCTCCTACGCGTAGCTGGGAGCAAGCTGCGTCGAGTGGTGGCAATGGCTGGGCTCAGGGTCGCCGGAAACGTCACCGGCGACGAGCGTTGCGGCTGCTGGAGTTCGGGCGATGTCGAACCCGAGGCTACAGGGCACGGCGAGGCGCGTGGAGTGGTGCTACGGCTCCTGCGAGGGCGGTGAAGGTGATGACGTGCTCGGTTGCGAGCCAACGTGGCTGTGGCCATGACGGCAACGTGCGGTGGCGGCGGTGGGTGCGACCGAGCTTGGTGCGGTCGCTACGGTGCTCGAGAAGGCAAACGGAGAGGATGGGGAGGTGGCTGAGCTCACGGAGGTCACGGCGAGGCAGACGGCGAGGTCGGGGACGAGCTGGTGCTGTGGTGAAGGCGAAGGGGATCTCCGATGGCCGGAGTTGGGGAAGACGGGGTCGGGGCGACTCCAGAGTGGGTGAGCACTCGGGGCTCGGCCTGCTCGATGTAGTCGATGACGGCGGAGCTCGTGGACACGGTGGCGAGACGCGAGGACGACGGAGGGCGCGGCTATGTCGACGGTGCGGCGGCAGGGGCGTCGGCCATGGTGGGAGAGGGTGAGGGAGTCCTGGATTAGGGGGTGTTCGGGTAGCCGGACTATACCTTCAGTCGGACTCCAGGACTATGAAGATACAAGATTGAAGACTTCTTCCCGTGTCCGGATGGGACTTTCCTTGGCGTGGAAGGCAAGCTTGGCGATGCGGATATTCAAGATCTCCTACCATTGTAACCGACTCTGTGTAACCCTAACCCTATCCGGTGTCTATATAAACCAGAGGATTCTAGTCCGTAGGACAACTTCATCATACAACAATCATACCATAGGCTAGCTTCTAGGGTTTAGCCTCCTTGATCTCGTGGTAGATCTACTCTTGTACTACCCATATCATCAATATTAATCAAGCAGGAGTAGGGTTTTACCTCCATCGAGAGGGCCCGAACCTGGGTAAAAACATCGTGTCCCTTGTCTCCTGTTACCATCCGCCTAGACGCACAGTTCGGGACCCCCTACCCGAGATCCGCCGGTTTTGACACCGACATTGGTGCTTTCATTGAGAGTTCCTCTGTGTCGTCACTTTTGGGCTCGATGGCTCCTTTGATCATCAACGATGATGCGGTCCAGGGTGAGACTTTTCACCCCCGACAGATCTTCGTCTTCGGCGGCTTCGCACTGCGGGCCAACTCGCTTGGCCACCTGGAGCAGATCGAAAGCTACGCCCCTGGCCATCAGGTCAGGTTTGGAAGCTTAAACTACACGTCAGACACCCGCGGGGATTCGATCTTTGACGGATTCAAGCCACAGCTGAGTGCGCCGCACTGTGTCGAGAGGCATGATCTAGCTCTGCCGCCGAACAGTGCCCTGGAGGCCACACAAGCACCGGTTCTGACCCTTTATTCGGAGCCTATTGCGGCAATCGAGGATGAGCGGTTGGACGTCACCTCGGGGGCTACGATCTCAAAGGCGATCGAGCCAAACGTCAGCCCCGCGTTCCGCACGGCCCGTGACTCCAAGGAGCCGGATTCCTCTCCGAACTCCGAACCCCCCGTGCCCCCGCCGATCGAATCCAATTGGGCGCCGATAATGGAGTTCACCGCCGCGGACATCTTTCAGCACTCGCCTTTTGGCGACATCCTGAATTCTCTAAAGTCTCTCTCTTTATCAGGAGAGCCCTGGCCGGACTACGATCAGCGAGGATGGGATACAGACGATGAAGAAACTCAAAGCCCACCCACCACCCACTTGGTAGCCACTGTCGACAATTTAAACGACGTGCTCCACTTCGACTCCGCAGACATCGACAGCATGGACGACGATGCAGGAGATACAGATGAGCCAACGCCCATAGGGCATTTTATAGCCACCCCATCTCACGATGTGTACATGGTGGATACCCCTAAAGGAAATGACAACGAGGAAAAAGGGGGATGGAACGGGGGACCGATCCCTCGAAAAGCAATCAAAGCGTCAGCGTAAACGCCGACCCAAGCCTCGCCTCGATAAAGACCCAGCCATAGAGCAGGATGAGCCGGTAGACGACGAGCAGGCCTTAGAGCAACCGTCCGAACAGGGCAACACGGATAGAGAAACCGAACATCCCTCCCCCGGCGAAAACGGCACTCCGGACGACCTTACGCCGGATAAACCCACGAAGCAGAAGAATCTCCACAAGAGGCTCGTTGCAACAGCACGCAGCCTGAAAAAGCAGAAGCGGAAGCTAAAAACGGCGGAAGATGCACTCAGGATCCGGTGGAGCAAAGTAATCAATACCACAGATAAATACGGCGACAGTCGCCGCACTAAAAGCTATCCGAGGAGAAAGCCACTGCCCGAATTCAACGAAGAGGCCCTAGAGCCCTCGCATTCAAAAAATAAGAAAGCCACACGGTCAGATAGACGACCCCATGGCCAGCATAAAGCGGCAAGCGGCGCCGCACTTAAATCGGCATGCGACCCACTTAAGGATTCGCATCAGGGCCCAGTCAGGTCCATTTACGGGCCAAGAAAGCAAGCTCTCGTAAGCAATGCAATAAAGCCATCATCAGAATCCGGCACACCCAAATACAGGGGCGCCGCACACCCCCTATGTTTCACCGATGAGGTCCTGGACTATGAATTTCGAGAGGGATTCAAACCCGTAAACATAGAGGCATATGATGGAACAACAGACCCTGGAGTCTGGATCGAGGATTATATCCTCCACATACATATGGCTAGAGGAGATGACCTCCACGCCATAAAATACTTACCCCTTAAGCTTAAAGGGCCAGCCCGGCATTGGCTTAAAAGCCTTCCTGAAAACACAATCGGAAGTTGGGAAGAACTCGAGGACGCTTTCCGAGCAAATTTTCAAGGGACCTATGTCCGCCCTCCGGATGCAGACGATCTTAGTCACATAACTCAACAACCCAGAGAATCAGCTCGGCAGTTCTGGAATAGATTCCTCACTAAAAAGAATCAGATAGTCGACTGTCCGGACGCCGAAGCCTTAGCAGCTTTCAGGCATAACGTCCGAGACGAATGGCTCGTCAGACACCTCGGCCAAGAAAAGCCAAGAACAATGGCCGCACTAACAAGCCTCATGACCCGCTTTTGTGCAGGAGAGGACAGCTGGTTGGCAAGATGCAGCCCCAGCGACCCAAGTACATCCGAAACTAGGGATGGAAATGGAAAACCGTGACGCAACAAGGACCGTCGCCGGACTAAGGAAAAAAGTCCGAAGAGCACGACAGTCAACGCCGGATTCAAGAGCTCACGACAGAATCAGACAAAGCCACCCCTCCAGGATAACAGGGATGATCCATCCAACTTAAACAAAATCCTGGACAGGATATGTCAAATACACAGTACTCCCGGTAAGCCTGCTAACCATACCCACAGAGATTGTTGGGTTTTCAAACAATCCGGCAGACTCAACGCCGAACACAAGGGGCTCGACACACCAAGCGAAGACGAGGACGAACCCCAAAAGCGGAGCACCAGGAAACAAAAGAACTTCCCACAAGAGTAAAAACAGTAAACTTACTTCACATAACAAAACGTGCGGCGCCCATAAAGGTACGCACCACACGACCTATCCCAAAGGGGTCCCGCCATTGGTTGTCAAAACCAATCATCTTCGATCAGCTGGATTATTCTAGAAGTATCAGGAACGCAGGCTGGACTGCCTTGGTACTCGATCCAATAATTGGCGGACTCCAGTTTTCAAATGTCCTTATGGACGGCGGCAGTGGACTAAACCTGATATATCAGGACACAATCCGCCACATGGGGATAGACCCAGCAAGAATCCGCCGCAGCAAAACCGCCTTTCAAGGGGTCACGCCTGGTCCGGACACCCATTGCATGGGTTTTCTCCGACTCGAAGTTATATTTGGCTCTACCGATAACTTCTGCCGCGAAAAGCTGACCTTCCACATTGTCCCATTCTCCAGTCGCTATCAAGCACTACTGGGACGCGAAGCTTTCGCCCGCTTTAACGCAATACCGCATTATGCATCTCTAACACTTAAGATGCCCGGTCCACGAGGCATCATCTCTTTGAAGGGGAAGCATTGATGTGCCCCTCCCCCAAGCGGAGGACTGTGCGGCCGCTTTGACAGCCCCACAATAAAATGGCTTCACCGGCCAAATTTTTTAGAATAGGTCATTAAAGACCACGAACGCGGATAGACAAGTTCGGTACAAAATCATCATTGATGCAGGCTTAGTGGCCATATACCCCCGCACTAGAGGCTCCGTACATATACAATAAGAGACAATAAAGCTCAGTTCTATATATTTTACTTTATACTTTGCTTATTTTAAACTTTTGTTCGGCACAACCCATTTTCAGCTCAGTTCCTCTCTTTCGCAGATGAACGTCGTGCGGCGCCCGTCCAGGATACGGCACAACGGAGACACAGGCGCAGACGTGCAGTATGGACTCGTCCTAAGGATTCTTTTTAGATTAAGACCCTGCGTAAACCTTTTTTACTGTCTCTTGTTGCCACATATCCCCTGGTTTTCTCTGATATAACCAAGGAGGAGGCTGGCATCTTGGCATGTGGCCATGTCAGAATTTTTGCGCGTACCTGGACACTAGGGGCTTTTTAATAAAGAGTGTTGTTTTGCCCGCACTCATAAAGACCGAACACCTTAGGGAGTGTTCGGCGTCGCGGGTTTTGGCATTATATGCATCAGCTCCGAATCATGTCTTTGGTCAAATGTTGGGTTGCCCGGCTCCTGAGTTCGGCTACCTTACGTTCCGCTCTATCGTCTAAGGTAGCACCAGGAGAACTACTGCGATTGTGCCCCGGTTAGGCCGGGCGAGCGCCTCAGTAGAGAAAGCCGAAAACTGACTGTCATGATGTAGCGTGAGACTAGTCAGCCACCCGATGAACTATCGGAATCTATAGGATTCCTCCGTTTTAACGAAGGGCCGTTTCCCGGCAGGCACATACGCGCCCCGAACTCGGGCGAGCGCAGTCGCCACCAAGGGGCTACCTAAATAGTCCCACTGTCAAGCTCCTATGGCTAAGTGAAAGTGTTAAAGCATTATAGTCCAGTTGCCTGGCCCGCTGCGCTATCACCTCCTTTGTAGGACCAAGACGTTGGGTTAAGTGTGAAAATGCATCTTCTGCGAGCACCCTCGCACTATGTGCGTGGGGGCTGAAGCCAACGACTGCCATCTTTCAGATTATATATATATATATATATCTTAAAACGGCTGCACAGGAGGTGTTCCCAATACTTGAAGGCACAAGTATAAAAGGCCACTACAATTTATCAAAATATTGCTTTATAATTACATATGCTATCATAACATAGCATCCTTCGAGCACTGCGTCTCTATTACACGAGCGCCTTCAAGGACTTCCTGAAAATAGTGCTCGGAGGGTACTCGGCTTTTGTCCGAATCTCGGGATGCAACAACGGTGGTCTCCATCTCTGCCTAGTATGTCTTGACACGGGCAAGAGCCATCCGTGTGCCCTCTATGCATGCTGACCTCTTCATCGCATTGATACACGGCACCGCGTCAAGGAATTGCTGCACCAAGCTGAAATAACTCTTCGGCTCTGATCTCCCAGGCCACAGATAACCCATGACGTACTTCATGGCGAGTCCGGACAATCTATTCAGTTCGGCCCATTGAGCCAGGCGATCGTCCACTGCCAGTGGACGCTCTGGATTGTGGAACTGTGACCAGAAAAGCTTTTCCACTTCGCGATCTTTTAGATCTCGAAAGTGTTCGGTCGCATCAGCAACACTTGCTGCCAAATCCAGATAGGTGTCCTCCATACTCCACATCCGGTCCAACGGAGCAAACTTCGGATCGCAAAACCTCCTCCGCAGCATAAAGGGCTTTCCAGCCACAATCTGTTCGGCCTGACGTAGCTCCTCCTTCGCAGCTCTCATCGCAGAGCGAGCGTCCTTGGCATCGACAACGACCTTCTCTAAGTCCGTCTGTCTCGCCCGGTCTTCTTTCTCAAGAAGTTTGCAACGGTCTGCAACGCTCTTTAACTTCTCGGCCATCTCGTCCATCTCTTCTTTGCTCCGGCAGTGAGCAGCCTATTCGGCTCTCAGCTCTTCAAGGGCCTTCTCGGCAGCCGCATCGCTTTTTCTGGCTTGCTCCTTAGCTCGGGCAAGTTCTGCCCTAAGATTCTCCACGGCGGTCGTACCATCTACATCAAGCACACACATTGTAAGACACTGGCATGAATCTCCTCTTACCTAATGCCGCCCGAGGAATTACATACCTTGAGCCTCATCAAGCCGCTTGTTGACAAGCGCGATGTCGGCATCTGCCACGTCCAGTTGCCGCTTTAGTTCGGCCAAATCATCAGTTCGGCTTGATTCCGGACACCTCGCCACCTACATTCAAAGACGACATCTTAGACCTGGGATTATGATCCTCTGTGTGCCATCATTTCTTGACAACGCGCAGAGTCTCAGGGGCTACTATCTACACAGGGCGCATCTTACTTATGCGCAACTGACAAAAGTGTACATTATCTAACGTACCTCAAAACCCGTCAGTAAACTTTTGACGGCCTCATGCAATCCGCTTTCTGCGGATGAAATCCTTTCAATCACCGTGCCCATCAATGCACGGTGCTCCTTTGAGATAGAAGCTCGCCCCAGCAGAATCTTTAGCTCCTCCGGCCGAGCACCAGACGGTGCTGGACTTGTCCTATGGCCTCTTTCGAAGGCCGGACACGGAGAACCTTGGGGGGCCACATAGCTATCTTCCGCCCCTGCCAGATTCAGAGAAACCCTCTGCGACGACACCTCAGGGTCGCCCGCCTCGCTAGGCAGTACGGCAGGGGGAGGCGTCCCGCTCTCCATCATCTCCGGAAGAAGATCCCCCGAAGATGAGCTCTGCTGAGAAGGGCTGAGGTCCGAGCTACAAGGTAAAATTTCGGTTAATCTTCTCAGATATAAATCAAGGATTTCTCTCATCCCTCAAAAGGAAAACCTCTCTCTATTTATGGCTCGCTGGAGGGCTGATCCCTTTGAGGGTGTAGTTTGGCCGAGGAACTCCCCGGCGTCGGACCCTCTGACGAGGATTTTCTCCCCCGCTTCGAGGCCATGGTCTCCGGGTCGTCAGAGGCGGCCCTCTTCTTCCCCTTAGGAGAGGAATTGTCGGTTCCTCCCTTCGGAGCAGCCTCCTTCGAGGAGGCCATAGTTCCCTTGTCCTTCCACTTACTTCCCTCCAAAGGCATTATCTTTAACATCCTGACAAGCACGGGATCCGGCCTGGTTTCGGGAAGGGGAGGCGGACACCTGATCAGCTTTGCCTTCGCTATCCACTCCTGTTTAAAAGGACAACTCTTTTAGGGGCAAGTTTATGACGATTATATGGATAGTAGGTCCGGGCACAAGGTTACTTACTTGGGTATCCGGGCGATTGCAGCTTAAACCTGCGTCCTCGGTCAAATCCGGACACATCATTTGTGATCCGAAGAACAGTTTATACATCTCCACGGGCGTTGCGCCCATGAAATTCTGGAGAGCGCGTGGTCCCTCTGGATTAAACTCCCACAGGCGAAGGGAGCGACGTTTGCCGGGCAGTATCCGGCGAATCAACATGACCTGCGTCACCTTGACCAGGCTGAGGTCTCCTTCTAAGAGATCCCTAATGCGGCCCTGCAACAAGGGCATGTCTTTGGGTAACCCCCAATCTAACCCTTTGCTGACCCATGGCGTTAGCCGTGGTGGGGGACCCGAGCGAAAGGCAGGAAGCGCCACCCACTTGGTGCCCCTGGGAGCAGTGATATAGAACCACTCTCGTTGCCACAAGCCAAGCTCCTCGTGAAAAGAACCCTCGGGCCATGGAGCATTAGCATTCTTGCTTATAACAGCGCCTCAGCACTCTGCGTGCCGTCCCTCGATCATCTTCGGCTCCACTTTAAAAGTCTTGAGCCATAATCCGAAGTGAGGGGTAACACGGAGGAACACCTCACACACGACGATGAATGAGGAAATTGAAGGAAATATGCCCTAGAGGCAATAATAAAGTTATTATTTATTTCCTCATATCATGATAAATGTTTATTATTCATGCTAGAATTGTATTAACCGGAAACATGATACATGTGTGAATACATAGACAAACATATAGTCACTAGTATGCCTCTACTTGACTAGCTCATTAATCAAAGATGGTTATGTTTCCTAACCATTGACATGTGTTGTCATTTGATTAATGGGATCACATCATTAGGAGAATGAGGTGATTGACATGACCCATCCCGTTAGCTTAGCACTTGATCGTTTAGTATTCTGCTATTGCTTCCTTCATGACTTATACATGTTCCTGTAACTATGAGAATTGTGTAACTCCCGTTTACCGGAGGAACACTTTGGGTACTACCAAACGTCACAACGTAACTGGGTGATTATAAAGGAGTACTATAGGTGTCTCCGAAGGTACATGTTGAGTTAGCATAATTCGAGATTAGGTTTTGTCACTCCGATTGTCGGAGAGGTATCTCTGGGCCCTCTCGGCAATGCTCATCACCTAAGCCTTGCAAGCATGTAACTAATGAGTTAGTTATAAGATGAAGTATTACAGAACGAGTAAAGAGACTTGTCGATAACGAGATTGAACTAGGTATTGGATACCGACGATCGAATCTCGGACAAGTAACATACCAATGACAAAGGGAACAACGTATGTTGTTATGCGGTTTGACCGATAAAGATCTTCGTAGAATATGTAGGAACCAATATGGGCATCCAGGTCCCGCTATTGGTTATTGACCAGAGATGTGTCTCAGTCATGTCTACATCGTTCTCGAACCGTAGGGTCCGCACGCTTAAGGTTTCGATGACAGTTATATTATGAGTTTATGTATTTTGATGTACCGAAGGTTGTTCGGAGTCCCGGATATGATTACGGACATGACGAGGAGTCTCGAAATGGTCGAGACATAAAGATTGATATATTGGACGGATATATTTGGACACCGGAAAGGTTCCGGAGAAGTTTGGAGCCTCGGAAGGTTACCGGAACCCCCCGGGAGGTATATGGGCCTTATTGGGCCCATGTAGGAGGAAGAGAGAAGGAGCAAGGGAAGGGGGCGCGCCCCCCCAAGCCCAATCCGAATTGGGGAGGGGGGCCGGCCCCCCCTTTCCTTTGTCCTTCCCCCTCTTCCTATTACTACTACTAGTACTACTTCCTAATACTAGTACTCTTTCCTTTCCCCTCCAAATAAGATAAGGAAAAGAGAGGGAAACCTACTTGGAGTAGGTTTCCCCCTCCTCATGGCGCGCCCCCCCTAGGGCCGGCCACCTCCTCCCTCCCTCCTTTATATACGGGGGTAGGGGGGCACCCTAGGACACACAAGTTGATCATTGATCGTTCCTTAGCCGTGTGCGGTGCCCCCCTCCATGATATTACACCTCGGTCATATTGTAGCGGTGCTTAGGCGAAGCCCTGCAATAGGAGAACATCAAGATCATCACCACGCCGTCGTGCTGACGGAACTCCCCCTCGGCGCCTCTGCTGGATCGGAGATCGAGGGTGCGTCATCGAGCTGTACGCGTGTCAAGAACTCGGAGGTGCCGGAGTAACGGTACTTGGATCGGTTGAACCGGAGGACGTACGACTACTTCCTCTACGTTGCGTCAACGCTTCCGCTTTGGTCTACGAGGGTACGTAGACAACACTCTCCCCTCGTTGCTATATCATCACCATGATCTTGCGTGTGCGTAGGAAATTTTTTGAAATTACTACGTTCCCCAACAGTGGCATCCGAGCCTAGGTTTTATGTGTTGATGTTATTTGCACGAGTAGAACACAAGTAAGTTGTGGACGATATAAGTCATACTGCCTACCAACATGTCATACAATGGTTCAGCGGTATTGTGAGATGAAGCGGCCCGGACCGACATTACGCGTACGCTTACGCGAGACTGGTTTCACCGTTACGAGCACTCGTGCTTAAAGGTGGCTGGCGGGTGTCTGTCTCTCTCACTTTAGTTGAACCGAGTGTGGCTACGCCCGGTCCTTGTGAAGGTTAAAACGGAGTCTATTTGACAAACTATCATCGTGGTTTTGATGCGTAGGTGAGATTGGTTCTTGCTTAAGCCCGTAGTAGCCACGTAAAATTTGCAACAACAAAGTAGAGGACGTCTAACTTGTTTTTGCAGGGCATGTTGTGATGTGATATGGCCAAGACATGATGCTATATTTTATTGTATGAGATGATCATGTTTTGTAACCGAAGTTATCGGCAACTGGCAGGAGCCATATGGTTGTCGCTTTATTGTATGAAATGCAAACGCCCTGTAATTGCTTTACTTTATCACTAAGCGGTAGCGATAGTCGTAGAAGCAATAGATGGCGTAACGACAACGATGCTACGATGGAGATCAAGGTGTCACGCCGGTGACGATGGTGATCACGACGGTGCTTCGAAGATGGAGATCACAAGCACAAGATGATGATGGCCATATCATATCACTTATATTGATTGCATGTGATGTTTATCCTTTATGCATCTTATCTTGCTTTGATTGACGGTAGCATTTTAAGATGATCTCTCACTAATTATCAAGAAGTGTTCTCCCTGAGTATGCACCGTTGCGAAAGTTCTTCGTGCTGAGACACCACGTGATGATCGGGTGTGATAGGCTCTACGTTCAAATACAACGGGTGCAAAACAGTTGCACACGCGGAATACTCAGGTTATAATTGACGAGCCTAGCATATACAGATATGGCCTCGGAACACGGGGACCGAAAGGTCGAGCGTGAATCATATAGTAGATATGATCAACATAGAGATGTTCACCATTGAAACTACTCCATCTCACGTGATGATCGGACATGGTTTAGTTGATTTGGATCACGTAATCACTTAGATGACTAGAGAGATGTCTGTCTAAGTGGGAGTTCTTTAGTAATATGATTAATTGAACTTAAATTTATCATGAACTTAGTACCTGATAGTATTTTGCTTGTCTATGTTTGTTTGTAGATAGATGGCTCGTGCTATTGTTCCGTTGAATTTTAATGCGTTCCTTGAGAAAGCAAAGTTGAAAGATGATGGTAGCAATTACACGGACTGGGTCCGTAACCTGAGGATTATCCTCATTGCTGCACAGAAGAGTTACGTCCTGGAAGCACCGCTGGGTGCCAGGCCTGCTGCTGATGCAACTGACGACATTAAGAACGTCTGGCAGAGCAAAGCTGATGACTACTCTATAGTTCAGTGTGCCATGCTTTACGGCTTAGAACCGGGTCTTCAACGACGTTTTGAACGTCATGGGGCATATGAGATGTTCCAGGAGTTGAAGTTAATATTTCAAGCAAATGCCCGGATTGAGAGATATGAAGTCTCCAATAAGTTCTACAGCTGCAAGATGGAGGAGAACAGTTCTGTCAGTGAGCATATACTCAAAATGTCTGGGTATAATAATCACTTGATTCAACTGGGAGTTAATCTTCCGGATGATAGCGTCATTGACAGAATTCTCCAATCACTGCCACCAAGCTACAAGAGCTTTGTGATGAACTATAATATGCAAGGGATGAACAAGACTATTCCCGAGCTCTTCGCGATGCTGAAAGCCGCGGAGGTAGAAATCAAAAAGGAGCATCAAGTATTGATGGTCAACAAGACCACTGGTTCCAAGAAAAGGGGCAAAGGGAAGAAGAAGGGGAACTTCAAAAGGAACGGCAAACAAGTTGCTGCTCAAGTGAAGAAACCCAAGTCTGGACCTAAGCCTGAAACTGAGTGCTTCTACTGCAAGCAGACTGGACACTGGAAGCAGAACTACCCCAAGTATTTGGCGGATAAGAAGGATGGCAAAGTGAACAAAGGTATATGTGATATACATGTTATTGATGTGTACCTTACTAATGCTCGCAGTAGCACCTGGGTATTTGATACTGGTTCTGTTGCTAACATTTGCAACTCGAAACAGGGACTACGGATTAAGCGAAGATTAGCTAAGGACGAGGTGACGATGCGCGTGGGAAATGGTTCCAAAGTCGATGTGATCGCGGTCGGCACGCTACCTCTACATCTACCATCGGGATTAGTTTTAGACCTGAATAATTGTTATTTGGTGCCTGCGTTGAGCATGAACATTATATCTGGATCTTGTTTGATGCGAGACGGTTATTCATTTAAATCAGAGAATAATGGTTGTTCTATTTATATGAGTAATATCTTTTATGGTCATGCACCCTTGAAGAGTGGTCTATTTTTATTAAATCTCGATAGTAGTGATACACATATTCATAATGTTGAAGCCAAAAGATGCAGAGTTGATAATGATAGTGCAACATATTTGTGGCACTGCCGTTTAGGTCATATCGGTGTAAAACGCATGAAGAAACTCCATACTGATGGACTTCTGGAATCACTTGATTATGAATCACTTGGTACTTGCGAACCGTGCCTCATGGGCAAGATGACCAAAACACCATTCTCCGGATCTATGGAGAGAGCAACAGATTTCTTGGAAATCATACATACAGATGCATGTGGTCCGATGAATGTTGAGACTCGTGGCGGATATCGTTATTTCCTCACCTTCACAGATGATTTGAGCAGATATGGGTATATCTACTTGATGAAGCACAAGTCTGAAACATTTGAAAAGTTCAAAGAATTTCAGAGTGAAGTAGAAAATCATCGTAACAAGAAAATAAAGTTTCTACGATCTGATCGTGGAGGAGAATATTTGAGTTACGAGTTTGGTTTACATTTGAAACAATGTGGAATAGTTTCGCAACTCACGCCACCTGGAACACCACAGCAAAATGGTGTGTCCGAACGTCGTAATCGTACTTTACTTGATATGGTGCGATCTATGATGTCTCTTACCGATTTACCGCTATCGTTTTGGGGTTATGCTTTAGAGACGGCCGCATTCACGTTAAATAGGGCACCATCAAAATCCGTTGAGACGACGCCTTATGAACTGTGGTTTGGCAAGAAACCAAAGTTGTCGTTTCTCAAAGTTTGGGGCTGCGATGCTTATGTGAAGAAACTTCAACCAAATAAGCTCGAACCCAAATCGGAGAAATGTGTCTTCATAGGATACCCAAAGGAGACAATTGGGTACACCTTCTATCACAGATCTGAAGGCAAGATTTTCGTTGCTAAAATCGGATCCTTTCTAGAGAAGGAGTTTCTCTCGAAAGAAGTGAGTGGGAGGAAAGTAGAACTTGATGAGATAATTGTATCTACTCCCTTATTGGAAAGTAGTTCATCACAAGAACCGGTTCCTGTGACAACTACACCAATTAGTGAGGAAGCTAATGATATTGATCATGAAACTTCAGATCAAGTTTCTACTGAACCTCGTAGGTCTACCAGAGTAAGATCCGCACCAGAGTGGTATGGAAATCCTATTCTGGAAGTCATGTTACTAGACCATGATGAACCTACGAACTATGAGGAAGCGATGATGAGCCCAGATTCCGCAAAATGGCTAGAGGCCATGAAATCTGAGATAGGATCCATGTATGAAAACAAAGTATGGACTTTGGTTGACTTGCCCGATGATCGGCAAGCCATTGAGAATAAATGGATCTTTAAGAAGAAGACTGATGCTGATGGTAATGTTACTGTCTACAAAGCTCGACTTGTTGCAAAAGGTTTTCGACAAGTTCAAGGGGTTGACTACGATGAGACTTTCTCACCCGTAGCGATGCTTAAGTCTGTCCGAATCATGTTGGCTATTGCTGCATTTCATGATTATGAAATTTAGCAAATGGATGTCAAGACTGCATTCTTGAATGGATTTCTAGAAGAAGAGTTGTATATGATGCAACCTGAAGGTTTTGTTGATCCAAAAGGTGCTGACAAAGTGTGCAAGCTCCAACGTTCCATTTATGGACTGGTGCAAGCATCTCGGAGTTGGAATAAACGTTTTGATAGTGTGATCAAAGCATATGGCTTTATACAGACTTTTGGAGAAGCCTGTATTTACAAGAAAGTGAGTGGGAGCTCTATAGCATTTCTAGTTTTATATGTTGATGACATATTATTAATTGGAAATGATATAGAATTTCTGGATAGCATAAAGGGATACTTGAATAAAAGTTTTTCTATGAAAGACCTCGGTGAAGCTGCTTACATATTGGGCATCAAGATCTATAGAGATAGATCAAGACGCTTAATAGGACTTTCACAAAGTACATACCTTGACAAAATTTTGAAAAAGTTCAAAATGGATCAGGCAAAGAAAGGATTCTTGCCCGTGCTACAAGGTGTGAAGTTGAGTCAAACTCAATGCCCGACCACAACAGAAGATAGAGAGAAAATGAAAGATGTTCCCTATGCTTCAGCCATAGGCTCTATCATGTATGCAATGCTGTGTACCAGACCTGACGTATGCTTAGCAATAAGCTTGGCAGGTAGGTACCAAAGTAATCCAGGAGTGGATCACTGGACAGCGGTCAAGAACATCCTGAAATACCTGAAAAGGACTAAGGATATGTTTCTCGTATATGGAGGTGACAAAGAGCTAGTCGTAAATGGTTATGTCGATGCAAGCTTTGACACTGATCCGGACGATTCTAAATCGCAGACCGGATACGTGTTTTTATTAAACGGTGGAGCTGTAAGTTGGTGCAGTTCTAAACAAAGCGTCGTGGCAGGATCTACATGTGAAGCGGAGTATATAGCTGCTTCTGAAGCATCAAATGAAGGAGTCTGGATGAAGGAGTTCATTTCCGATCTAGGTGTCATACCTAGTGCATCGGGACCAATGAAGATCTTCTGTGACAATACTGGTGCAATTGCCTTGGCAAAGGAATCCAGATTTCACAAGAGGACCAACCACATCAAGAGACGCTTCAATTCCATTCGGGACCAAGTCCAAGTGGGAGACATAGAGATTTGAAAGATACATACGGATCTGAATGTTGCAGACCCGTTGACTAAGCCTCTCTCACGAGCAAAACATGACCAGCACCAAGACTCCATGGGTGTTAGAATCATTACTATGTAATCTAGATTATTGACTCTAGTGCAAGTGGGAGACTGAAGGAAATATGCCCTAGAGGCAATAATAAAGTTATTATTTATTTCCTCATATCATGATAAATGTTTATTATTCATGCTAGAATTGTATTAACCGGAAACATGATACATGTGTGAATACATAGACAAACATATAGTCACTAGTATGCCTCTACTTGACTAGCTCATTAATCAAAGATGGTTATGTTTCCTAACCATTGACATGTGTTGTCATTTGATTAATGGGATCACATCATTAGGAGAATGAGGTGATTGACATGACCCATCCCGTTAGCTTAGCACTTGACCGTTTAGTATTCTGCTATTGCTTCCTTCATGACTTACACATGTTCCTGTAACTATGAGAATTGTGTAACTCCTGTTTACCGGAGGAACACTTTGGGTACTACCAAACGTCACAACGTAACTAGGTGATTATAAAGGAGTACTACAGGTGTCTCCGAAGGTACATGTTGAGTTAGCATAATTCGAGATTAGGTTTTGTCACTCCGATTGTCGGAGAGGTATCTCTGGGCCCTCTCGACAATGCTCATCACCTAAGCCTTGCAAGCATGTAACTAATGAGTTAGTTATAAGATGAAGTATTATAGAACGAGTAAAGAGACTTGTCGATAACGAGATTGAACTAGGTATTGGATACCGACGATCGAATCTCGGACAAGTAACATACCGATGACAAAGGGAACAACGTATGTTGTTATGCGGTTTGACCGATAAAGATCTTCGTAGAATATGTAGGAACCAATATGGGCATCCAGGTCCCGCTATTGGTTATTGACCAGAGATGTGTCTCAGTCATGTCTACATCGTTCTCAAACCGTAGGGTCCGCACGCTTAAGGTTTCGATGACAGTTATATTATGAGTTTATGTATTTTGATGTACCGAAGGTTGTTCGGAGTCCCGGATATGATTACGGACATGACGAGGAGTCTCGAAATGGTCGAGACATAAAGATTGATATATTGGACGGATATATTTGGACACCGGAAAGGTTCCGGAGAAGTTTGGAGCCTCGGAAGGTTACCGGAACCCCCCGGGAGGTATATGGGCCTTATTGGGCCCATGTAGGAGGAAGAGAGAAGGAGCAAGGGAAGGGGGCGCGCCCCCCAAGCCCAATCCGAATTGGGGAGGGGGGCCGGCCCCCCCTTTCCTTTCTCCTTCCCCCTCTTCCTATTACTACTACTAGTACTACTTCCTAATACTAGTACTCTTTCCTTTCCCCTCCAAATAAGATAAGGAAAAGAGAGGGAAACCTACTTGGAGTAGGTTTCCCCCTCCTCATGGCGCGCCCCCCTAGGACCGGCCACCTCCTCCCTCCCTCCTTTATATACGGGGGTAGGGGGGCACCCTAGGACACACAAGTTGATCATTGATCGTTCCTTAGCCGTGTGCGGTGCCCCCCTCCACGATATTACACCTCGGTCATATTGTAGCGGTGCTTAGGCGAAGCCCTGCAACAGGAGAACATCAAGATCGTCACCACGCCATCGTGCTGACGGAACTCCCCCTCGGCGCCTCTGCTGGATCGGAGATCGAGGGTGCGTCATCGAGCTGTACGCCTGTCAAGAACTCGGAGGTGCCGGAGTAACGGTACTTGGATCGGTTGAACCGGAGGACGTACGACTACTTCCTCTACGTTGCGTCAACGCTTCTGCTTCGGTCTACGAGGGTACGTAGACAACACTCTCCCCTTGTTGCTATATCATCACCATGATCTTGCGTGTGCGTAGGAATTTTTTTGAAATTACTACGTTCCCCAACAGAAATATGGAGGATGGACTCCGGAGCTAAGTCATGGAATTCCAGCCCGTAATAAAACAGCAGCCCCCTCATGAAGGGATCCATTGGGAAGCCTAACCCCCGAAGGAAGTGAGACATGAACACCACGCTCTCACCGGGCTGGGGACTGGGAATGGCCTGCCCTTGAGCAGGCAACCTATGCGAAATTTCACCGGTCAGGAACTTAGCCTCTCTCAACTTTAGCACGTCCTCCTCCGTGACGGAGGAGGGCGTCCATCGGCCTTGAAGGTCAGAGCCGGACATTGTCGAAGGTCCGAAGCGCCTGGAATCTGGAGCCTAGGGTGTTGGAACTCGAGGCGACGGGCGAACTCGTTTGAGATTGGAAAAAGGAGTAAGGCCTTGGTCTCTTTATAAGAGGTTGAATACCAAGAGCCCATCCTGTAACTGTTTGGGACTCGCCTTTAATCGAGGAAACGTGCTAACGGGCACGATTGGGTTACCCACATCCGTATTGATGAGAATCCCGTAAAAGGGGGGACATGATCTCTGCTTTGACAAGACGTGCCAAGGAAACCGCCTGGCAAAACGTGCTGAGGTGGAAAAGTAAAAACGATTCGAGTAAAGGACTTGTCCGTAGTGTGATGTCACGCTGCGGAATACGTCAGCAGATTAGATTTGTGTTAATATTATTCTCTCTATGGCAATATGTGGAAACTTATTTTGCAGAGCCGCACACTATCCTTGTTTAAAATCTTCTTGAAGGACTTGGAGGAGGAACCCGCCTTGCAATGCCGAAGACAATCTGCGCGCTGGACTCGTCGTCATTGAAGCCTGGTTCAGGGGCTACTGAGGGAGTCCTGGATTAGGGGGTGTTCGGGTAGCCGGACTATACCTTCAGTCGGACTCCAGGACTATGAAGATACAAGATTGAAGACTTCGTCCCGTGTCCCGATGGGACTTTCCTTGGCGTGGAAGGCAAGCTTGGCGATGCGGATATTCAAGATCTCCTACCATTGTAACCGACCCTGTGTAACCCTAACCCTATCCGGTGTCTATATAAACCGGAGGGTTCTAGTCCGTAGGACAACTTCATCATACAACAATCATACCATAGGCTAGCTTCTAGGGTTTAGCCTCCTTGATCTCGTGGTAGATCTACTCTTGTACTACCCATATCATCAATATTAATCAAGCAGGAGTAGGGTTTTACCTCCATCGAGAGGGCCCGAACCTGGGTAAAAACATCGTGTCCCTTGTCTCCTGTTACCATCCGCCTAGACGCACAGTTCGGGACCCCCTACCCGAGATCCACCGGTTTTGACACCGACAGAGGGCGAGGGAGAGAGGCAGGGGGAGAATGGGTGTGTCCAGGCGGTCGGGGCGACGACGTGGGGCTCGCCCAAAGTCCCACGGGCGCGAGCGGCAAGCAGGTGGCGCGGTGGCGAGCTCTCGCGCGCCGGCGTCACCTCCCTGCCTGTCTGGCGGGGACGAAGCAGCTGGCTGGCACGGGCCAGCACAATGCTGGGCCGCCAGGTGGGTCGGCTGGTGGATTTGCCAGGTTAGTTCCTTTCTCTCTCTTTTTCTGTTTTTTTATTTATTCTGTTTTGTGTTTTGAAATAGTAAAAATACTATTTCATTTAGGAAAACCCTGAAAATATTCAGAGGCACATTTGAAAATATTCTCAACAGCCTAAAAATACTTTTAGGATTATTTGGGCATTTTAAAATATTTATAGGATTTAAATTGTCTGAATGCAATTAGTAATGAATTAATCCAATGACCTTATGATGTCCTAAAAGAGTGTGCACCATTTTTGTCAAAGGTTTTAACCCAAAACAAAAAGGGTGGACTTTTTAGAAGGGCATTTCAGGTTCATTGAAAAAGTTTTTAGTAAACCCTAGTTGTTCCAGGGGGGTGCTGGGGGTTCTGTCATCCCCATTTTAGTTTTCTGGGAAAATAAACATGATGCAACACTCTAATGCATGAACTAACTAGGGTGTGACAACTCACCCCCACCGAAAAGAATCTCGTCCCGAGATGTAGGATCCGTTGGGAAGAAGGTGGGGTACTCGAGTCGAAGACGATCCTCCCTTTCCCAAGTGGCTTCCTTTTCAGAGTGGTGTGACCATTGAGCCTTAAGAAACTTGATGTTATGGCGTCGAGTGGTACGCTTAGCTTGATCAAGGATACAAACGGGATATTCTCGATATGAGAGATTATCTTGTAGATCAAGCGTTTCGTGGTCCACTCCACGGATAGGATCTGTGAAGCAACGCCTGAGTTGAGAAACGTGGAAGACATCGTGAACTCTAGAAAGATGCGAAGGTAGTTCCAATTGCTAGGCAACTTCTCCTTGTTTGGCAAGAATGCAAAAGGGTCCAATGTAACGAGGAGCCAATTTGCCTTTGATACCGAAACGATGGGTTCCCTTTAATGGAGTAACCCGAAGGTAAGCCTTCTCGCCGACTTCATAAGTCATGAGCTTATGTTTACGGTCATATTGGCTCTTTTGACGAGATTGGGTTGTTTTCAATTTCTCACGAATAACGCGAACCCGCTCTTCTACTTCCTGAATCATATCCGGGACAAAGAGTTGTCTTTCCCCGGTTTCTGACCAGCTAAGAGGCGTTCGACATTTTCGTCCATAGAGAACTTCGAAAGGAGCTTTGCCCAAGCTAGCTTGATAACTATTGTTATAAGCGAACTCCGCGAATGGAAGGCATTTCTCCCAATCCATTCCGAATGAGATGATAGAAGCTCGGAGCATATCCTCCAGGATTTGATTTACTCGCTCTACTTGACCACTTGATTGAGGGTGGAAGGCGGTGCTAAAAGAGAGATGAGTTCCCATAGCATTTTGGAAATTTTCCCAAAATCGAGAGGTGAAGAGACTCCCATGTCTGAGTTAATTTCCAATGGAACACCATGAAGAGACACTATTCGGGAGATGTATAAGTCAGCTAGCTGGCTAGCGGTAATACTCTCACGAACAGGTAGGAAGTGGGCTACTTTAGAAAGACGATCGACAACGACGAAGATAGCATTATTCCCTCTCTTGGTCCTGGGAAACCCAGTAATGAAATCCATACTGATTTTATCCCATTTCCATTTGGGAATAGCCAAATGTTGAAGGGTGCCAGCAGGTCGTTGATGCTCTGCTTTAACACGACGACAGGCGTCACAACTAGCAATGTATTGAGCAATTTCTCTCTTCATCCTAGTCCACCAAAACCTCTAGTGTAGGTCTTGATACATTTTAGTACTACCGGGATGAATGGCGAGAGGGGATTCATGAGCTTCCTTAAGGATCAGCCGCCTCAGGTTTCGTGCTTTAGGAACCACTAAGCGCTTTACGAAGTATATGACACCTTGATCATCAACGGAGAAACAATTCGCGACTCCTTTCTTAATGTTTCTCTTAATACGGGAGATTCCCGGATCTACCTTCTGTGCCTTGATGATCTGATCCGTAAGGGTAGGTTTCACCACCAGGGTGGATAGGAATCCTTGAGGAACAATGTGAAGGTTAAGCTTACGAAATTCCTCATGGAGAAGTGGTTGACTTTGTTGTAACATCAGGTTGTTACAATAAGATTTACGACTTAGCGCATCAGCCATGACATTGGCTTTGCCCGGGGTGTAAGTTATTCCTAAGTCGTAATCTGAGATCAACTCGACCCAACGTCTTTGCCTGAGATTCAAATCCGGTTGGGTGAAGATATATTTCAAACTTTGGTGATCGGTGAAGATCTCGCAACGATTACCGAGAAGGTAATGTCGCCATGTTTTAAGTGCATGGACTACAGCTGCAAGCTCTAGATCATGTGTGGGATAGTTTTCCTCATGTGGGTGTAATTAGTGTGAGGCATAGGCAATTACCTGACGATCTTGCATGAGTATGCAACCTAGTCCTTGTCGCGAGGCGTCGCAATAGATAATAAAGTCCTTGGAGAAATCTGGTGGTACCAGTACGGGAACAGTTGTCAGGAGTCTTTTCAGTTCCTGAAAGCTGAACTCGCACTGTGGGGTCCACTCGAACTTTTTATCTTTCTTGAGGAGTTTAGTTAGAGGTTTAGCAACCTTGGAGAAATTCTCGACGAAGCGACGACAATAGCTCGCTAAGCCAAGGAAGCTCCGAACTTGCTTGACCGTTTCAGGTGGAGTCCAATCAAGGAGGGCTTGAACTCGCTCGGGATTGACAGCAATACCCTTACCAGAGATTACATGGCCTAGATAGGTCACTTCTGGCAACCAAAATTCACACTTGGAGAATTTGGCTTAAAGGCGATGCTCTCGAAGTTTCGTCAATACCAGCCTTAGATGTTCGACATGTTCTTCCTCGCTCTTGGAGTAGATGAGTATATCATCGAGGTATAGCATGATGAATTTATCCAAATACTCCATGAAGACCGAGTTCATTAACCGAGAGAAGGTGGCTGGGGCATTGGTTAAACCAAAGGACATAACGGTGTACTCGTATTGGCCATAGCGAGTAACAAAGGCCATTTTGGGAATGCCCCATTTTTTATTTTGATTTGATGATAGCCCAACCTCAAATCCATGTTGGAAAAGATTGAGGATCCAGCGAGCTGGTCATACAGATCATTGATCCTGGGGAGCGGATACTTGTTCTTGATAGTGACCAAGTTGACAGGTTGGTAATCTACAACCATCCGATCCGTTCCATCCTTCTTCTTGACGAAGAGGACGGGGCAAGCCCAAGGAGAGGAACTAGGACAGATGAAGCCCTTTTTCAAGAAATCATCGAGTTGGGTTTTAAGCTCGGCTAGTTCTAAGGGTTCCATCTTATAGGGTCTTCTAGAAATTGGGACGGTTCCTGGAACAAGGTCTATTATGAACTCGACATCCCTGTTAGGTGGAACACCTGGCAGTTCTTCTGGAAAGACATCCGGGAAGTCTTGGACTACCGGAATATCTTCAAGGTATGGAAGGGGGTTGACATTTAGGGAGTAAAGCTGGCGCTTGGCCACTCGAGTTAAGACATTGACTGTCTTGCCTTATGGGTGAGTAAGTTGAACAGTTCTAGTAGAGCAATCAATCTTAGCATAATGGGCTGACATCCAGTCCATACCCAAGATGATGTTTATGTCCGAGGACTTGAGAGCTATTAAGGATGCAAGGAAGACAAGTCTATCGGCAAGGATTTCATTCCCATGGCTTACTCTAGAAGTTTGCCATTTGGAACCCGGAGTTTGAATTACCATGGAAGTGGGCATGTCACAGAATGTCGTGTTATGCAATCGAGCATAGCTCTCAGATATGAATGAATGAGATGCTCCAGTATCGAAAAGAACAGATGCCAGATGGCAATTAACAAGGAGCGTACCAAGGACAATGTTAGGATCATCATGAGCCTCCTTAGCTGAGAAATAGTTGACATGGCCACATGTAGTGGTGGCTGGCTTGGCGTAGAATGTCTTTCCCGCTGGCTTACCACGACCAACTGACTTTCCAGACTGGTTGGGATTGTTGTTCTGGGCACACTCTCGGCTATAGTGAACCGGCTCTCCACACTTGAAACATGTCACAACATTGGGGCATGGAGCAGCATTAGCAGCGGGGCCACCATAGGACTTAGGCGGTGCAATCTGCTGGTTGGGGCGAGGCGCCTCAAAGGATGGCCTCGGAATGAACCTGGGTGGCAGCGCTGTGCTTGGAATCCACAGCCGGCGCTTCTGAGATCCAGAGCTGGATGAAGAACCAAAATCACGGGAGTGCTTGCGTGAAGCGTCATAGTCAGTCTGGCCTGTCTCAACACTGATGGCTTTATTGACCAACTTCTGGAAGGAGGTGCACTTGTGCAGACGAAGATCGCGGCGAAGCTCGGGGCTAAGTCCCTTGCGGAACCTTGCCTGCTTCTTAGCATCGGTGGATACCTCTTCAGGAGCATAACGTGCCAGATTTCCAAACTCACGACTATAAGCATCCACAGTCAGTCTGCCTTGGGTGAAATTGCAGAACTCTTCCCTCTTATGATCCATGAGACCTTCCGGGATGTGATGCTCATGGAAAGCCTCACTAAATTCATCCCAAGTAGTGATTTGGCTGACCGGGCGCATAGCCTCAAAGTTTTCCCACCAAAGGCTAGTAGGGCCTTCGAGGTGATAGACATCATAGGTAACCTTATCAGCTTCGGCTACGTTGGCAGAACGTAGCTTGTGGGTGATGATGCGAAGCCAGTCATCCGCGTCGAGGGGCTCGACGGAATGATTAAACTTTGGTGGGTACAACTTGATAAAGTCATTGATTGACACCAAGTCATTTCGCTGATGACGTGCAGTGTTCTGCTCAATCCGCTCCAGCAAGCGGTTAGTCTCACGCTTGTTTCTTTCTGCCTCCAGCATAACTTCGGCCAGAGAAGGCGGGTGAGGCAGATTTTCACCCCTAGCTGCACTGGCTTCCCCTTGCTCCGGGGTAGCAGGGTTTCTGTGGGTGTTGACCATCCTAGGAAAACAAGAGAATGGTTTAGACAAGGATGGCACAATCTTGGCAAGGAAGTGCAGAATGTAATGGATAACATGGAATGCTGAGATGTTCATTGCACGACATGGTAATATAGAAACTGCCATATATATACCATTGGTCATACACACCGTACATAGTTTAGTACAAGCCCAGGCTAAAGTACAACTACGGTGAAAGACGTTACATCTCATCGGAGGCATTCCAAGCTCCTATACATTATTTTTCTACACCTCCGGAGCGTGATACACACCAAGTCGTATCCCACGGTCACGTAGGACTGTGGAGAGTACAACGATTACAGTACTAGTGAAACTACTACTAGCTCAGACGGCTCCGTAGTAATCCTCATAAAAGTCACCACCAAAGCCTGGAAGTGGAACATGATCATCTGGGAACAGACGGTCCTGCGAAGCCTGCTGACCATAGGGACTCGGATGTGGCCTTGGTCCCACAAACAGTGGCAGACGGGGACCACGAGGAGGGGTGATGCCTCCTACATCACGCCACTCCATACAATTTGGAAATCCAGACCGCACAGGGTACAGGTCCCTCAGGTCCATGTATCCTGCCTGCACAGTAGGTGCAAACCGAGTCAAACTGGCCCAGTGATCAGAACGAGAGTGGAAAAGCTCCATACGCAAGGCCCGATTTTCGCGGTCCTTATCCTCGAGCATCTCGGCAGTGGTGCGGAGTAGTGACTCCTCATGTGTAGAGTCATAGTACAAAGCCTGATAGTACCCCTGTGCTCCAGGGAGTGAGGCTGGCATGTAGAGGTAATCGGTTTTCTGAAGCAAGGCAGTCCTGGATCGAATGATAGTCATCATTGAGTAAGCTGCATCCTGCACAGACATCTCAATAGTAACCCCAAGCCCATAAGAGCAGTGGAGGGGTTCAGTGGCTCCAGGATAAGAGGGATATATCCTGATGGTACAAAGGTACTGGCTCTGGTTGAAGTCTCGGAACTGCTCCTCGACGGTATATTCCGGATACCATCGATAGCCTGTCTCGACCATCAGTCGAACCAACATGGCCGTGTGACCGGGTACATCGAGGCACCGGGTCAGACGACCCACTTGGTTCTGGGAACGGGTGGCCATCTGAAAGCACAGAATAATGCAAAGGCATTAGAATTTCTAGGAGGAATCGGACAACATAACGAGTGTAAATGCTCAGAAAAATATTTGAGACATCCACAACAGTTTGCAAAACCACTGAACAACATCATATCAAGGTTCTGGTTCAACTGACAACATACTAAAAGTAGTAGAATCTGTATTGAGGCTTGTAACAACAATCCCATAAGCTACTACGAATTAGTAACACGTGAACCTGATAGAGAGAAGAGGGCCTAGTCCTTAACCCACGTAGAATGAGAAGAGAATGACTCAGATCAGAGGGCATAAGGTAAAGGAGTAAAAGAGCCTTACGTTCCCTCCCACAGTCAATTCCCCTACATATATCTAAAGCATTTCTAGACTCTACATCGACCAATTTGGCTCAACGAACCTACAGGCAGTCCGGCTCTGATACCAACGTTGTCAGGACCCTGATTCCAAGTCACATCAATCTAGCCGGTAACACCTCATATCACTTTGCGGCCTCACGCACGGTATCCCCACGGGTGTCGCCTTACCATGGCCCGGGACCATTTGCGCCTTTTGGCTCACATATATGATAGTGTCGCTAGCATCCATATGACAGAGAACCCAGGCCGACATGGCTAGTCGTGAACCCAAAGCGGCACAGACCTATGGGGACAGGCATACATGAATCACATCGAGCATGTTGGTCAACAGCGTGTGAATCCGGGCTGTAGCACTGGGCTAACAGGACTCCGGGGAACCCGGGCTGTAGCAGTCTAGGCAGGACTCCGAAAGTCACTGCGTGACATTTCCCCGAAGGGACAGACATAGGGACGAAGTGAAACACATGCCGGCTAGTCAAGTGCCCTGAGCAGTAGTGCTGGGCTAGCAGGACTCCGGTGAACCGGGCTGTAGTGGACTACTATGGCTCAAGGAGCACTAGACTACATTTACCCATAAGAGAGGCTGCCAAGGATAAACAACTAGATTGTCGAATCCCACACATACCAAGCATTTCAATCATACACACAATATGCTCGATATGTGTAAATACAACATGGCATCACAACAAAACTCTACAACTCAAGTACTTTATTTAAAGGCTCCGGAGAGCCATACATAACATGTTCATACAGGTAGGGGTCACAAGACCCGACACTCAAGTCATACAAGCATACAAGCACATGCAGAAGCAAATAAGTCTGAGTACAGACACTTGAAAGAAAGAAGGCTTGTCGAAGCCTGTTTATCTACATAGGGCCCTCCATGGCCAGAATCACCACCTGGGTGGCAAGTTACTCATCGACGTCGAGGTCTACGTAAAACCTGTTGGGGAACGTAGTAATTTCAAAAAAATTCCTACGCACACGCAAGATCATGGTGATTGATAGCAATGAGAGGAGGAGAGTGTGATCTATGTACCCTTGTAGATCGACAACGGAAGCGTTGATTTTGGTTGATGTAGTCGTACGTCTCCACGGCCCGACCGATCAAGCACCGAAACTACGACACCTCCGAGTTTTAGCACACGTTCAGCTCGATGACGATCCCCGGACTCCGATCCAGCAAAGTGTTGGGGAAGAGTTCCGTCAGCACGACAGCGTGGTGACGATCTTGATGTACTATCGTCGCAGGGCTTCGCCTAAGCACCGCTACAATGTTATCGAGGATTACGGTGGAAGGGGGCACCGCACACGGCTAAGAATATGATCACGTGGATCAACTTGTGTGTCTAGGGGTGCCCCTTGCCTCTGTATATAAAGGATCCAAGGGGGGGGTGCGGCCGGCCCTAGTAGGAGGCGCGCAGGAGGAGTCCTACTCCTACCGGGAGTAGGACTCCCCTCCCTTTCCTTGTCCAAGTAGGAGAGGGGGAAGGAGAGAAGGAAAAAGGGGGGGGGGCGCCGCCCCTCCCTCCTTGTCCAATTCGGACTAGGGGGAGAGGGGGCACGTGGCCTGCCCTGGCAGCCCCTCCTCTTCTCCACTTTAGGCCCATGAGGCCCATTAACCCCCCGGGGGGTTCCGGTAACCTCCCGGTGCTCCGGTTTTATCCGAAACTTCACCGGAACACTTCTGGTGTCCAAATATAGCCGTCCAATATATCAATCTTTATGTCTCGACCATTTCGAGACTCCTCGTCATGTCCGTGATCACATCCGGGACTCCGAACTAACTTCGGTACATCAAAACTCATAAACTCATAATATAACTGTCATTGAAACCTTAAGCGTGCGGACCCTACGGGTTCGAGAACAATGTAGACATGACCGAGACACGTCTCCGGTCAATAACCAATAGCGGAACCTGGATGCTCATATTGGCTCCTACATATTCTACGAAGATCTTTATCGGTCAGACCGCATAACAACATACGTTGTTCCCTTTGTCATCGGTATGTTACTTGCCCGAGATTCGATCATCGGTATCTCAATACCTAGTTCAATCTCGTTACCGGCAAGTCTCTTTACTCATTTTGTAATACATCATCTTGCAACTAACTCATTAGTTGTAATGCTTGCAAGGCTTATGTGATATGCATTACCGAGAGGGCCCAGAGATACCTCTTCGACATTCGGAGTGACAAATCCTAATCTTGAAATACGCCAACCCAACATGTACTTTTGGAGACACCTGTAGAGCACCTTTATAATCACCCATTTATGTTGTGACGTTTGGTAGCACACAAAGTGTTCCTCCGGCAAACGGGAGTTGCATAATCTCATAGTCATAGGAACATGTATAAGTCATGAAGAAAGCAATAGCAACATACTAAACGATCGGGTGCTAAGCTAATGGAATGGGTCATGTCAATCAGATCATTCACCTAATGATGTGATCCTGTTAATCAAATAACAACTCTTTGTCCATGGTTAGGAAACATAACCATCTTTGA
Source organism: Triticum aestivum (assembly GCF_018294505.1). Lineage (NCBI taxonomy): Eukaryota > Viridiplantae > Streptophyta > Magnoliopsida > Poales > Poaceae > Triticum > Triticum aestivum. The sequence continues at coordinate 351,819,330 of NC_057797.1, read as the reverse complement.
TTAACGAGCTAGTCAAGTAGAGGCATACTAGTGACACTCTGTTTGTCTATGTATTCACACATGTATTATGTTTCCGGTTAATACAATTCTAGCATGAATAATAAACATTTATCATGATATAAGGAAATAAATAATAACTTTATTATTGCCTCTAGGGCATATTTCCTTCAGTCTCCCACTTGCACTAGAGTCAATAATCTAGATTACACAGTAATGATTCTAACACCCATGGAGCCTTGGTGCTGATCATGTTTTTCTCGTGGAAGAGGCTTAGTCAACGGGTCTGCAACATTCAGATCCGTATGTATCTTGCAAATCTCTATGTCTCCCACCTGGACTAGATCCCGGATGGAATTGAAGCGTCTCTTGATGTGCTTGTTTCTCTTGTGAAATCTGGATTCCTTTGCCAAGGCAATTGCACCAGTATTGTCACAAAAGATTTTCATTGGACCCGATGCACTAGGTATGACACCTAGATCGGATATGAACTCCTTCATCCAGACTCCTTCATTTGCTGCTTCTGAAGCAGCTATGTACTCCGCTTCACATGTAGATCCTGCTACAACGCTTTGTTTAGAACTGCACCAACTGACAGCTCCACCGTTTAATGTAAACACGTATCCGGTTTGCGATTTAGAATCGTCTGGATTAGTGTCAAAGCTTGCATCAACGTAACCTTTTACGATGACCTCTTTGTCACCTCCATATATGAGAAACATATCCTTAGTCCTTTTCAGGAATTTCAGGATGTTCTTGACCGCTGTCCAGTGATCCACTCCTGGATCACTTTGGTACCTCCCTGCTAGACTTATAGCAAGGCACACATCAGGTCAGGTACACAGCATTGCATACATGATAGAGCCTATGGCTGAAGCATAGGGAACATCTTTCATTTTTTCTCTATCTTCTGCAGTGGTCGGGCATTGAGTCTTACTCAACTTCACACCTTGTAACACAGGCAAGAACCCTTTCTTTGCTTGATCCATTTTGAACTTCTTCAAAACTTTGTCAAGGTATGTGCTTTGTGAAAGTCCAATTAAGCGTCTTGATCTATCTCTATAGATCTTAATGTCTAATATGTAAGCAGCTTCACCGAGGTCTTTCATTGAAAAACTCTTATTCAAGTATCCCTTTATGCTATCCAGAAATTCTATATCATTTCCAATTAGTAATATGTCATCCACATATAATATCACAAATGCTACAGAGCTCCCACTCACTTTCTTGTAAATACAGGCTTCTACAAAAGTCTGTATAAAACCAAATGCTTTGATCACACTATCAAAGCGTTTATTCCAACTCCGAGAGGCTTGCACCAGTCCATAAATGGATCGCTGGAGCTTGCACACTTTGTTAGCTCCCTTTGGATCGACAAAACCTTCTGGTTGCATCATATACAATTCTTCTTCCAGAAATCCATTCAGGAATGCAGTTTTGACATCCATCTGCCAAATTTCATAATCATAAAATGCGGCAATTGCTAACATGATTCGGACAGACTTAAGCATCGCTACGGGTGAGAAGGTCTCATCGTAGTCAATCCCTTGAACTTGCCGAAAACCTTTTGCGACAAGTCGAGCTTTGTAAACAGTAATATTACCGTCAGCGTCAGTCTTCTTCTTGAAGATCCATTTATTCTCAATTGCTTGCCGATCATCGGGCAAGTCAACCAAAGTCCATACTTTGTTCTCATACATGGATCCCATCTCAGATTTCATGGCTTCAAGCCATTTTGCGGAATCTGGGCTCACCATCGCTTCTTCATAGTTCGTAGGTTCATCATGATCTAGTAGCATGACTTCCAAAATAGGATTACCGTATCACTCTGGCGTGGATCTCACTCTGGTTGATCTACGAGGTTCAGTAGTATCTTGTTTTGAAGTTTCATGATCATCATCATTAGCTTCCTCACTAACTGGTGTAGGTGTCACAGAAACAGGTTTCTGTGATGTACTACTTTCCAATAAGGGAGTAGGTACAGTTACCTCGTCAAGTTCTACTTTCCTCCCACTCACTTCTTTCAAGAGAAACTCCTTCTCCAGAAAATTTCCGAATTTAGCAACAAAAGTCTTGCCTTCGGATCTGTGATAGAAGGTGTATCCAATAGTCTCCTTTGGATATCCTATGAAGACACATTTCTCCGATTTGGGTTCGAGCTTATCAGGTTGAAGCTTTTTCACATAAGCATTGCAGCCCCAAACTTTCAGAAACGACAACTTTGGTTTCTTGCCAAACCATAGTTCATAAGGCGTCGTCTCAACGGATTTTGATGGTGCCCTATTTAACGTGAATGTGGCCGTCTCCAAAGCATAACCCCAAAACGATAGCGGTAAATCAGTAAGAGACATCATAGATCGCACCATATCTAGTAAAGTACGATTACGACATTCGGACACACCATTATGCTGTGGTGTTCCGGGTGGCGTGAGTTGCAAAACTATTCCACATTGTTTCAAATGTACACCAAACTCGTAACTCAAATATTCTCCTCCACGATCAGATTGTAGAAACTTTATTTTCTTGTTACGATGATTTTCAACTTCACTCTGAAATTCTTTGAACTTTTCAAATGTTTTAGACTTATGTTTCATTAAGTAGATATACCCATATCTGCTTAAGTCATCTATGAAGGTGAGAAAATAACGATATCCGCCACGAGCCTCAATATTCATCGGACCACATACATCTGTATGTATGATTTCCAACAAATCTGTTGCTCTCTCCATAGTATCGGAGAATGGTGTTTTAGTCATCTTGCCCATGAGGCACGGTTCGCAAGTACCAAGTGATTCATAATCAAGTGGTTCCAAAAGTCCATCAGTATGGAGTTTCTTCATGCGTTTTACACCGATATGACCTAAACGGCAGTGCCACAAATAAGTTGCACTATCATTATCAACTCCGTATCTTTTGGCTTCAACACTATGAATATGTGTGTCACTACTATCGAGATTCAATAAAAATAGACCACTCTTTAAGGGTGCATGACCATAAAAGATATTACTCATATAAATAGAACAACCATTATTCTCAGATTTAAATGAATAACCGTCTCGCATCAAACAAGATCCAGATATAATGTTCATGCTTAACGCTGGCACCAAATAACAATTATTTAGGTCTAATATTAATCCCGAAGGTAGATGTAGAGGTAGCATGCCGACTGCGATCACATCGACTTTGGAACCATTTCCCACGCGCATCGTCACCTCGTCCTTAGCCAATCTTCGCTTAATCCGTAGTCCCTGTTTCGATTTGCAAATATTAGCAACAGAACCAGTATCAAATACCCAGGTGCTACTACGAGCATTAGTAAGGTACACATCAATAACATGTATATCACATATACCTTTGTTCACCTTGCCATCCTTCTTATCCGCCAAATACTTGGGGCAGTTCCGCTTCCAGTGACCAGTCTGCTTGCAGTAGAAGCACTCAGTTTCAGGCTTAGGTCTAGGTTTGGGTTTCTTCTCTTGAGTAGCAACTTGCTTGCTGTTCTTTTTGAAGTTCCCCTTCTTCTTCCCTTTGCCCTTTTTCTTGAAACTAGTGGTCTTGTTGACCATCAACACTTGATGCTCTTTCTTGATTTCTACCTCCACAGCTTTCAGCATTGCGAAGAGCTCGGGAATAGTCTTATTCATCCCTTGCATATTATAGTTCATCACGAAGCTCTTGTAGCTTGGTGGCAGTGATTGGAGAATTCTGTCAATGACACAATCATCTGGAAGATTAACTCCCAATTGAATCAAGTGATCATTATACCCAGACATTTTGAGTATATGCTCACTGACAGAACTGTTCTCCTCCATCTTGCAGCTATAGAACTTATTGGAGACTTCATATCTCTCAATCCGGGCATTTGCTTGAAATATTAACTTCAACTCCTGGAACATCTCATATGCTCCATGATGTTCAAAACGTCGTTGAAGTCCCGATTCTAAGCCGTAAAGCATGGCACACTGAACTATCGAGTAGTCATCAGCTTTGCTCTGCTAGACATTCATAACATCTCGTGTTGCTCCAGCAGCAGGCCTGGCACCCAGCGGTGCTTCCAGGACGTAATTCTTCTGTGCAGCAATGAGGATAATCCTCAAGTTACGGACCCAGTCCGTGTAATTGCTACCATCATCTTTCAACTTTGCTTTCTCAAGGAACGCATTAAAATCAACGGAAAAACAACACGAGCCATCTATCTACAATCAAGCATAAACAAGCAAGATACTATTAGGTACTAAGTTTCATGATAAATTTAGGTTCAATTAATTTACTTAAAGAACTCCCACTTAGATAGACATCCCTCTAATCCTCTAAGTGATTACGTGATCCAAATCAACTAAACCATGTCCGATCATCACATGAGATGGAGTAGTTTCATTGGTGAACATCACTATGTTGATCATATCTACTATATGATTCATGCTCGACCTTTTGGTCTCCGTGTTCCGAGGCCATATCTGTATATGCTTGGCTCGTCAAGTATAACCTGAGTATTCCGCGTGTGCAACTATTTTGCACCCGTTGTATTTGAACATAGAGCCTATCACACCCGATCATCACGTGGTGTCTCAGCACGAAGAACTTTCGCAACGGTGCATACTCAGGGAGAACACTTCTTGATAATTAGTGAGAGATCATCTTATAATGCTACCGTCAATCAAAGCAAGATAAGATGCATAAAAGATAAACATCACATGCAATCAATATAAGTGATATGATATGGCCATCATCATCTTGTGCTTGTGATCTCCATCTTCGAAGCACCATCGTGATCACCATCATCACCGGCGCGACACCTTGATCTCCATCATAGCATCGTTGTCATCTCGCCAATCTTATGCTTCCACGACTATCGCTACCGCTTAGTGATAAAGTAAAGCATTACAACGCGATTGCATTGCATACAATAAAGCGACAACCATATGGCTCCTGCCAGTTGCCGATAACTCGGTTACAAAACATGATCATCTCATACAATAAAATTTAGCATCATGTCTTGACCATATCACATCACAACATGCCCTGCAAGAACAAGTTAGACGTCCTCTACTTTGTTTGTTGCAAGTTTTACGTGGCTGCTACGGGCTTAAGCAAGAACCAATCTTACCTACGCATCAAAACCACAACGATAGTTTGTCAAGTTGGTGCTGTTTTAACCTTCGCAAGGACCGGGCGTAGCCACACTCGGTTCAACTAAAGTTGGAGAAACTGTCACCCGCAAGCCACCTATGTGCAAAGCACGTCGGGAGAACTGGTCTCGCGTAAGCGTACGCGTAATGTCGGTCCGGGCTGCTTCGTCCAACAATACCGCCGAACCAAAGTATGACATGCTGGTAAGCAGTATGACTTATATCGCCCACAACTCACTTGTGTTCTACTCGTGCATATAACATCAACATATAAAACCTAGGCTCGGATGCCACTGTTGGGGAACGTAGTAATTTCAAAAAATTTCCTACGCACACGCAAGATCATGGTGATGCATAGCAACGAGAGGAGGAGAGTGTGACCTACGTACCCTTGTAGATCGACAACGGAAGCGTTGATTTTGGTTGATGTAGTCGTACGTCTCCACGGCCCGACCGATCAAGCACCGAAACTACGGCACCTCCGAGTTTTAGCACACATTCAGCTCGATGACGATCCCCGGACTCCGATCCAGCAAAGTGTCGGGGAAGAGTTCCGTCAGCACGACGGCGTGGTGACGATCTTGATGTACTATCGTCGCAGGGCTTCGCCTAAGCACCGCTACAATGTTATCGAGGATTATGGTGGAAGGGGGCACCGCACACGGCTAAGAATATGATCACGTGGATCAACTTGTGTGTCTAGGGGTGCCCCTTGCCTCCGTATATAAA
>NC_057797.1:351780945-351812887 GCF_018294505.1 Triticum aestivum | reverse complement strand
GGGGGGGGGGGTTCCGGTAACCTCCCGGTGCTCCGGTTTTATCCGAAACTTCACTGGAACACTTCCGGTGTCCGAATATAGCCGTCCAATATATCAATCTTTATGTATCGACCATTTCGAGACTCCTCGTCATGTCCGTGATCACATCCGGGACTCCGAACTAACTTCGGTACATCAAAACTCATAAACTCATAATATAACTGTCATCGAAACCTTAAGCGTGCGGACCCTACGGGTTTGAGAACAATGTAGACATGATCGAGACACGTCTCCGGTCAATAACCAATAGCGGAACCTGGATGCTCATATTGGCTCCTACATATTCTACGAAGATCTTTATCGGTCAGACCGCATAACAACATACGTTGTTCCCTTTGTCATCGGTATGTTACTTGCCCGAGATTCGATCGTCGGTATCTCAATACCTAGTTCAATCTCGTTACTGGCAAGTCTCTTTACTCGTTTCGTAATACATCATCTTGCAACTAACTCATTAGTTGTAATGTTGCAAGGCTTATGTGATGTGCATTACCGAGAGGGCCCAGAGATACCTCTCTGACATTCGGAGTGACAAATCCTAATCTCGAAATATGCCAACCCAACATGTACTTTTGGAGACACCTATAGAGCACCTTTATAATCACCCATTTACGTTGTGACATTTGGTAGCACACAAAGTGTTCCTCCAGCAAATGGGAGTTGCATAATCTCATAGTCACAGGAACATGTATAAGTCATGAAGAAAGCAATAGCAACATACTAAACGATCGGGTGCTAAGCTAATGGAATGGGTCATGTCAATAAGATCATTCACCTAATGATGTGATCCCGTTAATCAAATAACAACTCTTTGTCCATGGTTAGGAAACATAACCATCTTTGATTAACGAGCTAGTCAAGTAGAGGCATACTAGTGACACTCTGTTTGTCTATGTATTCACACATGTATTATGTTTCCGGTTAATACAATTCTAGCATGAATAATAAACATTTATCATGATATAAGGAAATAAATAACAACTTTATTATTGCCTTTAGGGCATATTTCCTTCAAAACCCATCGGAGGGGGTGGTGTTGTCGTCTGAAAACAGTAAGTAAAGCAACATGAGTACAAAGGTACTCAGCAAGTCTTACAACAGATCCTACTATACATGCTTATTCTCAAGAAGGTGGTGGAGTTATTGCAGCAAGCCAGCTTTGACTCTTGGCTAAGCTATCCTACGAGACACCACTGTAAAATAGTTTTCGCACACGAGTCCACTAATCACCAACACAATACTCCACCGGGGATCCTCCCTCGTCATCCTATGAGAGGGCCATCCTCGGTACTCACACTTATCTTGAGTCTTTTAGTAGTAACCATTAACTTGTCTATGAACTGTATAGGCAACCAAGTAGTCCTTCACCGCGGACGCGGCTATTCGAATAGATGATGTTAACCCTGCAGGGGTGTACTTCTTCATACAAGCTCTCACCACTTATAGTCGTTTACACGAAATGTACTTGGCAACCTTCAAGCGGAAGCCCAACGAGGGTGTCGGCCACGGCCTACCTAAACACTCAAGTCTCTAGTCCAGGTTTATCGCCTATCCAGGTTCCATCCGCAGGGAGTCCGGCCGAGGTTTCCACATACAGCCCCGAACGATGTATACAGGGTTCCCGGGACACCAAACGGGTGACTCGGTACACCGTGCCACGGTGTATCTACCGCATCATAGCCCACCCCTAGGGTCAGGGCTACGCACAGCCGCCAACAGATAACCTACTAACACCAGAAACTAGTTGCAACTCCTAGACAGAATACTAGGGTGATTAAGAAGCCGAGAGGGTCCATTGGATTCGGGCCCGATGTATGGTAGTAACTGATTCTTGAATCACACATACAGATCTCAGTTCTTAGGGACGGCCTCAATGAAACAACCCACCATGTACTCCTACATGGCCTCTCATCGATACCTTTACCAAATCATGTTCAACACATCCCTCACATTACCGACGTAATCATTTCACTCTAGCCCATCACCCAGATGAACCAGACCTGACACAACTCTAAGCATAGCAGGCATAGCAAGGTAGGAAACACATACATGGCTCAATCAACTCCTACACATGCTAGTGGGTTTCATCTAGTTACTGTGGCAATGACAGGTCATGGAGAGGATAAGGGTTCAACTACCGCAACACACATCAGTTTGAAACGTTGCTATCTTAATGCAGTAAATGAGAGCAGAAGCGAGATCATGGGATTGTATTGATATGATCAATGGGGCTGCTTGCCTGATGGAGTAGTAGTAGGGTACTGCCCTTCAGTTGGATACTCGGAAATATCCTCGGAGGCAGAACCTACCACGAAAGACACCACAAAACACAATCATCACATGGCAATATGCAACAATATGATGCATGCTATGACATGGCAATATGAGGTGTCCTGCCTAATGCAATGTGAAACAAGTTGGTTTGGGTCCATTTGAATCAAAGATTCAAAAGGAAGCTTATGTTCTTAAGCCTTATAAGTGTATTAGCTTGTTTCACCTAAACAACAAGGTGAAAGTGTTTTTTCATGCATGAAACCATTACAGATGGAAAGATTGAATATTTCTAATCAAATTTCATATATAAATCTTTGCATTTGGAGTTACAGATTAAAATTTATGAATTTTTGAAGTTTGTATTATTTTCTGGAATTTCCTGTATAAGAATAATTCCAGCAATTGAGTTATTGCGTCAGCATTGCGTCAGGGTGATGTCAGCAGGTCAAAGGCGCCAGCCCAGGTCAAACCTGGTCGGTGGGCCCCGTCTGTCAGTGTAACAACTAACTAACAGAGTTAGTTAGTGTTACGTTAGCACTAAACTAGGTTAGTTAGGGCCTGGGCCCACATGTCAGTGAGTCAACCTATTAACTAAAGTAATTAGCATTAACTAATCTAATTCTAAATTAACCAGGGGCATGGCCCACACGCTAGTGACCCTGGGGGGGTCAAACTGGGTTAGCGGGGTCAAACTCGTCAGCGTTTAGCCGCCGGCGAGGCCAGACATTGCGGAGCAGCGCGGGTTTTGCACTCCGGTGACCAAATGGACGGCGGAGACCTCCTACGCGTAGCTGGGAGCAAGCCGCGTCAAGTGGTGGCAATGGCTGGGCTCAAGGTTGCTGGAAATGACGCCGACGACGAGTGTTGCGGCTGCCGGAGTTCTGGCGATGTCGAACCTGAGGCTACGGGGCACGGCGAGGCGCGTGGAGTGGTGCTACGGCTCCTGCGAGTGCGGTGAAGGTGATGACGTGCTCGGTTGCGAGCCAACATGGCTGTGGCCACGACGGCGACGTGTGATGGCGGCGGTGGGTGCTGCTGGGCTTGGTGCGGTCGTTGCGGTGCTCGAGAAGGCAAACAGAGAGGAAGGGGAGGTGGCTGAGCTCACGGAGGTCTCGTCGAGGCAGACGGCGAGGTCGAGGACGAGCTGGTGCTGCGGTGAAGGCGAAGGGGATCTCCGGTGGCCGAAGTTGGGGAAGACGGGGTCGGGGTGACTCCAGAGCGGGCGAGCGCTCAGGGCTCGGCCTGCTCGATGTAGTCGATGACGGTGGTGCTCGTGGACACGGTGGCGCGGCGCGAGGACGGCGGAGGGCGCGGCTACGTCGACGGTGCGGCGGCAGGGGCATCGGCCATGGTGGGAGAGGGCGAGGGAGAGAGGCAGGGGGGGAATGGGTGTGTCCAGGCGGTCGGGGTGACGACGTGTGGCTCGCCCAAAGTCCCACAGGCGCGAGCGACAAGCAGGTGGCGAGCTCTCGCGCGCCGGCGTCACCTCCCTGCCTGCCTGGCGGGGACGAAGCAGCTGGCTGGCACGGGCCAACACAGTGCTGGGCCGCCAGGTGGGCCGGCTGGTGGATTTGCCAGGTTAGTTCCTTTCTCTCTCTTTTTCTGTTTATTTATTTATTCTGTTTGTGTTTTGAAATAGTAAAAATACTATTGCATTTAGAAAAACCCTGAAAATATTCAGAGGCACATTTGAAAATATTCTCAACAGCCTAAAAATACTTTTAGGATTATTTGGGCATTTTAAAATATTTATAGGATTTAAATTGCTTGAATGCAATTAGTAATGAATTAATCCAATGACCTTATGATGTCCTAGAAAAGTGTGCACCATTTTTGTCAAAGGTTTTAACCCAAAACAAAAAGTGTGGACTTTTTAGAAGGGAATTTTAGGTTCAATGATTTTTTTAGTAAACCCTAGTTGTTCCAGGGGGTGCTGGGGGTTCTATCATCCCCATTTCAGTTTTCTGGGAAAATAAACATGATGCAACACTCTAATGCATGAACTAACTAGGTTGTGAGAAACTTGCTATTAATCATGATAATCAAGATAAAACGAATGATGATGGTAAGAAGGAGATTGAGTGTTTAACTAAAGAACTAAACACTCTTAAGTTAGCTCATGAAACTACCTTGGAAAATCATCGAGAGCTTTTAAAGACTCATGAGAAGTTACGCTTTGAAAAGCTCTACCTTGAGCAAGAGCATGGGTTCTTAAAAGCAATCAATGATGATCTTCGCAAGAAAAGTTCTTCTTACATTGCCAAGCATTTACTCTTGTCTACTTACATGCCACAAGTTAAATCTAGCAAAAAGAGTAAGAAAGATTCTTCTTCTAGTAGTAACAATAATCATGTTAAATCCAATGTTGTTGCTTCTAGTAGTTCTCTTGATCCACTAATATTCTCTTAGCCAAGTTACACTTGAGCGAGAAAATAGCTTATTGAAAGTAATTATAGAGAAAGGTGTTCACAAGAGCCTTGCCAGGAGTAAGAAATTTGAGGAAATTGTATGCAAGCAAGGAAGGCACCGGAAGAATCAAGGTATTGGTTTTGAACGAGAGTTCAATGCTAATGGAGTTGAGTGGGAAGAAGATCAATACCCCAAGACAAAGGTTGTTCCTCAACAAGAGAAGTATGATCCTACTTCCTTCCAAGGGACACATTCTCAAGATGATCTTCCACCATAAGACCACAAGCAAAAAGGCAAGGACAAGCTTCAAGAGGAGATTCATGCATTTGAAGAAGCTCCGAAGACCTTGGTCAAGTGGGTTCCCAATACTGCATCAAGTTCTACTTCATCAAGTATAACTACAACTCCAAGGATTCCCATCAAGATGATGTGGATCTCGAAGAAGAAGAACTAGAGAGTTCTTGAGGGTGACTCCTCCAACATACTCCACTCATATCATTTTGGCAAGGACAAGTGCAAACAACTTCCACATCTTGCACTAGTTCAAGGAGTCACAAATCCTCTTGTTGGTAAGACAAGGGACAAGGTAACATGTTGCCTTTATGGACATCATCTTGTGTGAACATCACTCTATGTCTATGGATATCCTTGTTTGTTCCTTGTGCGAATAACCCATGTAGGTATTGAAAGTGCAACTCACTCCAATGGATTGCTCCAAATGATCTACATCAACATTGAGTACCCACATCTTCAACATCTACATGAAGTCATCATCGACAAAACCCAAGGTTAGTTCATCCCTCTTAGGGGGGATATCACTTCTAGGGGGAGCTTTACTCTAATCGATTGAGCTAAAGCAACTCCAATGGTGTGAACACAACAATGCTTTATGTAAAAATTGGTACCCCCACTTGTGCTTAAACGATGAGTACGACCTACGATCAAATGTTCTCATTTGTCTCCTAAGTCAATATACTCATATATAGATGACCTAGTCATCGCCAATTGCTTGGTTGATGCTAGAGTGTTTGTGCATGCTTTGCCACATATTTCATTTGCCATTTTATTGTGTGAGCATGTTGATTGCATATTTTACTCATTCGAGGACATCCACTTGTTGTTTTGATTGTTTGGCGTTTCCTCTTTTGCCAAGTGGATGGACAAGAATGCCTAAGAACCTCCTCTAGCTATCTATCCTTTTCTTGTCTCAAACTCTATTCATGCTACATCACAAAGTTTAATCAAGTCAGATTCGAACCACTCTGTGTGAGGAGCACTCCGAGTCCCTGATTCGTCATAGACTTAAACTTCCAAAACCTCTTTGTGCATTTTGGTCTGACTGATCCATCCATTTCGGTCACATTGAGTTCACTGAGTTGATCTAGGATTTCAATCTCAGTGCAACCGATTTGAACTTTTCGGTCACACCGAGTTCACTGAGTTGATCTAGGATTTCAATCTCAGTGCAACCGATTTGAACTTTTCGGTCACACCGAGTTGCAGTAACCGCTTGTGATTCTGCATCCTGGTGCCACCGATTTGTTCTACTCGGTCACACCGACAGGGTCAGGATACATATACCCACAGATGAGATTTTGGAAATTTCTTCAAACCTCCTTAGCCCGCGCGTGTCCTGCTCTGCCTCCTCGGGTCTCCGGATCGTCTCCTCGTCACCGGCGACCTCCTGCCGCTAGTTTCCATTGCTGTCAACGGGATTCTGCCCCGCCGTTGTTGCCATAGCGAACTCCCGCCGAACTAGGGTATGAGTTTGATTTTGTGTGCTAATTCCTTATTCCGATTCTTAGCACATTGCTTTGCCATGATCATTACCACGTATGAAATCAATCTATCCAGAGAAAACCCTCGTTAGGTTAGGTTTGATTCAAAAATTTAGGGTTAGGTCTCTGCCGAGCTCATCTCGGACCGACCGAGTTGTAGAAATTAGTCCCACTGATTTGGCTTAGGCCATTGCACATGCGCTTTTCGGTCTGACCGAAAATTGCAAATCAGTGCGTTCGAATTCGATTCTTTGTGAAACCCTAGAAATCTCGGAGCCATCGAACTGTGACTCCTAATCTCGGAGCCTCCCTGTTGTGTTCCTAGCCTTGTTTTTGTTGTTTTTCGTCCTAATTCGGAAATTCCCCACAAAAATAGCCTCCAATTTTTTTTGTGATTTGTTGGTGTCTTGAAATTTTGTTGGTTTTGATCCATGGATTTGCTTTGTTTTGAGTGGATCTAGCTTTTCCCCCCTTGTCTCCACCCTTTCCATCCACGAAATCACCCACAATCGACGAATTTCACCTCATCCGCTCCGCCCATGTGAAGTTCATCCCGTGCCCGAACAGTGCCCAGGCACGAGACGTCCGCTCGCTACCGGACATCCGACGACCAGATGAACACTCACCCACCGGACGTCCGGAGTTCCCTGAGGAAACTGAATTTTGTTCAGTCTAGTCACCACCACCGCCCCACATTTCCTCATACGCACTCCTACCACTATACACCTTCACCACTTCCGCATACCACCACCATTGCTTGCCCATTTCGCTCTCCGACACGTTTGCTACTTCGATCTTTGAGAATTTGAGTTGTGGTACCGTGTCCTACTTATGTTTTGGCTATCTAGGTATGGTTCGACATCGACATCACCACCGCTCATCTTTGCCATGGACGCATCATCAACAACGACAACCTCGACTACACCTTGGTATTCGTGCCATCATTTTGACACCATACCGTAAGCAAGAAACGGTAACCTCACCTTGGTATTGGACATATCATTCTTGCCATTACATTAATAACCATCATAGCCTTACTCCTTTCCATTGCTTACCCATCGAGACTAGCCTTTGAGTATTGCCCGCAACGAGACTTGTGCACATTAGTGATCATACTCCCCATAGCATACATACATCATTGTTGCATATCTTGGTATCATCTCTTGTGTCACAAAGTTGTCATCGCATACACAATTGCTATCTTGGTTCCTCAAGCATTGCATGAGAAAAGAGCTCAAACAACAAAGAGCCAAACAAGCTTTTAAGCAAAAAGGAAAGATAAGAAAAGAGCTTTTAAGAAAGAACCATAGCATCATACAACATTAAGATTGTCATACTAGATAGTCTTGGATCATAGCATCGAAACACCTTGCATAGAGCATATGTGGGATAGAAATCGTTGCATTGTTGCTAAGTAGGTTGTGCACAAGTCTTTGTATCCGCCTATTGTGCAATCGTGCTAGCGTCTCTCTAGTGTTGTGCAACAAGAGCATTTTTGTGGATTCCACATTTTGGCTCACCCTTGGTTGCACGACCCTACTTATCTTTTTGTATGTGTGTTTCTGTGTACATTATATGCTTGGTCTACTTGTTACATTGCATCTTGTGAATCTTTTCCAACATTATTGAAGCTCATTTACAATTGCATCAAATTTTGTGCCACCATCCTAACCAAGCTCCACCATAAGCTTTTACTTGGGTAGGTGTGAGAAACCGACAAGAGCTAGTACCAATTGTGATATTTCCTTGTCCTACATTGGAGTGATCATCGATCCACTTTCAAATTCGGTAAAGGTACATTTGGTATTCGTTCTTCTCTTTCTACCACTCACATTTTTCTTGGAATGATGGATAGGCCAAGTACTTCTACCAACCCACTCTTCATTGAGCACGACGACATGAACTCCTACGTCACCAAGAGTCACCTCTTTGGTGCACAACGTGCTTTGCATCAAGAGCGACAAGCTATGAGTGAACGCATCGACAACCTCGCCGCCGACTTACGACTCTCCGAGCAATGTACGAGGGACTACTTCAACCACAAGCTCAACGATCACAAGAAAGAGAATGACGCAAGGATGGACGAGATTCACGCTTTGTTGCTGAACCGCTCTTCTTCCACTTCGTCCTCGACAAGAAGGAGCCGTTCAAGTCGCCACTCCGACTTCACTCTCTCCGGCTCAAGTACACCGACATCGAATACTCTAAGCCGTGCCGCGCGCAATGATCGTCAAGCAAGCCTCAATCCTCTACACGACACCGACTCTCAAGAGCATCGACAACGTCAAACCCAAGAGGCTTTTGCGCTAGCCCGAGAACAGCAACGACAACGCCAACTTGAAGAGGAAGAGCGAGCGTGTCTACACCAAGTAGCACAAGATGCCGAAGCACAATGCCAAGAACAACAACTTCGTGAAGCTCAAGCACTTGAGGCACAATAAGCCCTCCAAGATTCAAGTCGAGCCGTAGCCAACTGAGGCTGACAAGCGCGTGAACAAGAGAAAGCACTTCACGAAGAAATCCATGAACGACGACATCAAGCTCGCATGCAACGTCAAGCTCGACAAGCTCCTCCACAAGCTCTCCAAGAACATCAAGTTCATCAAGAGCATGAAGAGAATGGACATCCTCCACGACAAGTCCAACATGAGGTTGACAACCCTCCGCGCCAAGAACAACATAAGTTGGACAATTATCAACAACATGGGCGTCGTCATCCCCGACCCCAACACAACAAAGAGCAACACTATGGCAAGCTCAAGTTCACCATGCCCAAGTTCAACGGAAGAAACGATCCCGAAGAGTACCTTTCATGGGCATTGAAAGTTGACAAGATATTCCATTTACACAATTATGAAGAAGAGAATAAGATCGCGATGGCATCCTTGAGTTCCAAGACTATGTCCTCATTTGGTGGGAACAAGTCATCGAGCACCGTGAGGTAAGAGGTGAACCACCCATCACTAGTGGGGCGCAAATGAAGGATGTCATGAGAGCACGCTTCGTGCCTACCTACTACAACCATGACCTCTTCAAGAAGCTCCAACTACTCAAGCAAGGAACCAAGAGCATTGAAGAGTACTACAAGGAGATGGAGATTGCCATGGTACGAGCCAATGTCATGGAATATGATGAGAAAAAATGGCACGTTTCTTGAATGGACTCAACCATCCTATCAATAAGATCGCAGACTTCCAACCATACTCGAACCTCATCGAGCTTGTGCATCAAGCTACCAAAGCAGAACGCCAAGTGCAAGATGATTTCAAGTATTCCAAGTTCTCATCCAAGTCATACGGTTTCTCCAACACCCAAGCTTCAATGCCTCCAACACCGTCTACCAAGCATTATACTAGCAACATCGACAAGTCGAGTTCCAAGGAAGCTTCATCAACTCCAAGCCATTCTCCTACTACGAGCAACTTCAAGCTGAGAGCTTCATCCTCATCCACTCCAACCGATGAGACCGTCAAGATGAGTTCCTTTAAATGCTTCACATGAGGAGGCCGAGGCCACAAGTCCTATGAGTGCACCCACAAGCGGACCATGATCCTCAACGACGACGGCACTTATGACACAATGAGTGAAGGTGAAATGGATGCTCTTGAGCTAGTCGCCATGCACCGGCAAGTGAATAATGAAGAGGAACAAGTCTTTTGCGATGAAGATTCAAGTCCCACTCTTGTTGTCTCCAAAGTCTTGACTCTCCAACATCACCAAGAAGAACACCAAAGTGCCACATATTCCACACCAAGGCCGGCATCAATGGACAATCCGTCAAGGTCATCATCAATGGAGGGAGTTGTCATAACCTCATAAGTGAAGAACTTTGCTCCAAGCTCCAATTGCCCAAGATGAAGCATCCGCATCTTTACAAAGTTCAATGGCTTAGCGACTCCGACACTATCCAAGTCGAGCATCGAGCACAAGTCTCCTTAAAAATTTGCGCCTACGAAGACACCTTGGAGTGCGACGTCGTTCCAATGACCGTTTGCCAACTTCTCCTTGGACGCCCATGGAAATTTGATAGAGGAGTCATCCACAACGGCCGAACGAACCACTACATCTTCAAGATGAAGGGCAAGGAGTACGTCCTTCGTCCAATGTCGCCAAGCCAAGTGATCACCGACAAGCAAGCCACCCATCGTGGATCTCATAGTGGGAGAGCGAGACACCAAAAAGAGAGTGAGCGCCACAAGCCCAAATCGAACACCTCCACGATAAGCGAAAAGAAGAACTTAGTCCTATTTTCCACCAAAAGTGAGATAAGAGGAGTGTGTGAGAACCCATCTAGTGTCCTACACTATGTCCTTGTGTGCAAGGACAATGCACCACAGACTAACAATTGTCACACTCTTACTCTAGTGTTATCTTCTCTTTTGTAGGAATTTCACGATGTTTTCCCCGACGAGCTACCTCCAGGACTACCTCCACTACGAGGCATTGAGCACCACATCGACTTCATCCCCGGAGCACCGCTTCCAAACAAAGCTCCCTACCGCGTCAACCTCGAAGAAACCAAAGAAATACAAAGGCAAGTAAAGCATCTCATAGACCATGGACATGTGAGTGAAAGTTTGAGCCCTTGTGCCGTCCCGGTCATTCTTGTGCCAAAACGAGACGGTAGCATTCGCATGTGCTCCGATTGTAGACCTATCAATGCTATCACCGTTCGCTATAGGTATCCCATTCCACGCCTTGATGATATGCTTGATGAGCTTAGCGGTGCCACTATCTTTTCCAAAATTGATCTTAAGAGTGGTTATTATCAAATCCGCATACAAGAGGGTGATGAATGGAAAACCGCCTTCAAAACCAAGTTTGGCTTGTATGAGTGGTTAGTCATTCCTATGGGTCTATCGGAAGCACCGGGTACTTTCATGCGTCTTATGAATCAAGTCTTTCACCCCTACATTGGTGTATTTTTTGTGGTCTACTTCGATGATATCCTTGTTTTTAGCAAGTCTCTCAAAGAGCATGTCACCCATGTCCGAACCGTTTGGCAAACTCTTCGAAAAGAGCATCTCTATGCTAATATGGAGAAATGCCTTTTTGGCGTTGACAAGCTCATTTTCTTGGGTTTTGTTGTTTCCTCTAAGGGTGTTCATGTTGACGAGTCCAAGATCAATGCTACCAAGACTTGGCCAAATCCAACAAACTTGCTTCAAGTACGTAGTTTTCTTGGCCTTGCGGGTTTCTATCGTCGCTTCGTGAAAGATTTTAGCACCATTGCTTCGCCTTTGCATGCTTTGAGCAAGAAGAATGTGTCTTTTGTTTGGGAACCATCCCAAGATACCGCATTCAATGAACTTAAGAATTTGCTTACTCATGCTCCCGTGCTTGCTTTACCCAGCTTCGACAAACCCTTTGAGATTCATTGCGATGCTAGTGGTAATGGCATAGGAGGTGTGTTAACGTAAGAGAAGTGCCCCATAGCTTACTTTAGTGAGAAACTCTCCGGCGCGCAACTCAATTACCCCATCTATGACAAAGAGTTATATGCTTTAGTCCGCGTTTTGCATGAATGGGAACACTATCTTCGCCCTCATGAGTTTATCATTCATACCGATCATGAAACACTCAAGTACCTTAAGGGCCAAACCAAGTTGAACAAGCGTCATGCTAAATGGAGTGAATTTATTGAGTCTTTTCCTTATGTCATCAAGTACATTAAGGGTAAGCAAAACATTGTGGAGGATGCCCTTTCTCGCATATGCATGCTTGTTACTCAACTTGAATTGGATGTCATTGGCTTTGAGCATATAAAAGACTTGTATGAGCATGATCCTACTTCTGCTACTCCTTATGCCAAGTGTTTGACGCACACCTCTTGATAACGCTATTACATCAAAGATGGATATCTTATGAGAGCTAACAAACTTTGCATCCCCTAGTCTTCTCTTCGTTTGTTGCTTTTGCAGGAATCTCATGGAGGAGGCTTAATGGGACATTTTGGACACGACAGGACTTTCGCCACGCTCTCTGAGAACTACTTTTGGCCCACGATGTACCGCGACGTCAACCGCTTCACCAACCGATGCTCTACATGTCGCAAAGCTAAGTCCAAAGCTGAATCCCATGGCCTTTATATGCCTCTAGCAATTCCATATCAACCATGGGAAGACATTAGTATGGACTTTGTACTTGGTTTGCCTAGGACTAGAAATGGGAAGGATTCGGTATTTGTCGTTGTGGACCATTTCTCAAAGATGGCACATTTCATTCCTTGCAAAAAGATAGCCGGTGCTTCACATGTTGCTAATCTCTTTTGTAGGGAAATATTGCGTCTACATGGAGTTCCAAAGACTATCGTCTCAGACCGTGACGTCAAGTTCCTTTGCTACTTTTTGAAAACCCTATGGGCCAAGCTCGGAATCAAACTACTATTCTCCACGGCGTATCATCCACAAACCGACGGCCAAACGGAAGTTACCAACTGCACACTCTCCGCTCTACTCCGAGTACTCATCAAGAAGAACATCAAGGAGTGGGAGGAGTGCCTACCTATCACCGAGTCCACTTACAACCGAGCAAGACACTCAACAACTGGCAAGTCTCCCTTCGAGGTCGTCAACAGATTCAACCCATTGTCACCATTGGACATTCTTCCTCTACCACTACAAGAGTGCATCAATTTGGACGCTAGTGCACGAGCGACACATCTCAAGAAGGTGCATGAATATACAAGAAACAACATCGAGCGCCAAGTTAAATGCCTTGCGACTAAGCTCAACTTCAACAAGCAACCTATGGTATTCAACACCGGAGATCTTGTGTTGCTACACTTTTGCAAGGACCGCTTTTCCCCAAGAACGCAAGTCCAAACTTCGACCACGAGGGGATGGACCCTTTAAGGTGCTCGCACGCTACAACAACAATGCTTACAAGATCAACCTCCCTCGTGACAAGTACAACGTGAGCGACATCTTCAACGTCAAAGATCTCTCTCCCTTCCATGGTGATGAAGAATTTGATCCAAGGACGGATCTTCCACAAGGGAGGGGAGATGATGCGGAGCATCCCAAGGCCATCCCCGTGGACCCAACTACATCTCCTATGACACCTCTTGGACCAATGACACGAGCACGTGCAAGAGCTCTTTAAACCGAGGTGACATCTCTCCTCTCACAATTCCAGTTCGATGCACATGATACATGGCTACTACCTCATATGGAAATTTTTTGCATACTCAGGTATCATGGAGAATCTAAGAAGCAAGGACAACAAGAAGAAGAAGAATATGGACGAGAAGACGGAGAAGAAGGAGCGCTGCAGGAAAAGTCCCAGCCACCGGACGACCGGCCGAGACCGGACGTCCGGCGCCTGATGCTCTAGCCGAACCCCAATGAGCGGACGTCCGGCCCAGACCGGACGACCGGTGCCCCTGCACCCGAGCCAAATGAGCATACGACCGGTGCCAGCGGACGACCGACGACTGGACGACCGGCAGCCACCGGAAATCCGCTACACCAGCACCCGAGCCAGAATGAGCGGACGATCGGCAGCCCCCAGATGTCCGGCCGCTCCTGAGACATCGGACGACCGGTCCCCAGCGGACATCCGGTACCTGGTTGGGTCCAGATTTGGGCCCGAGGCCCATGTACCCCTAATTTCGACCCCATTTGCACTTAGACTATAAATAGACCTCCTATTCATCCTAGCTAGGGTTAGCGTTGGTTTAGCTCATTTCAGATATCGAGCTACGCTCATCGACTTCCGATCTACTCCTCGAGAGAGACCGCTACCTCTTCGGAGATGATCCCTTTGGATTCAAGACCTCCTCGCGGAGAAGAACATCAAGACCTCCTCACGGAGAAGACTGGCTACCCTTGTATCGTCCCTAGTTGATCGTGTACCGTGTGAACTCTTATGTATCCGAGGATCTAGCACATGTGTGACTATCTTGTGTTGGTTTAGTGTTTCTCTCGTGCTTTCCTTTGTGTTCCCCTCGTTTCCCCCTTGTGTTCTTCGTGTTCATTGCGGGATCCGCTCCTATCATGAAAGATCGGCCCCTAGGGTTCTACCCTACATCAGAGAGGATCAAGAAGACCACTGCCAGAGTCATAGGTAGATCCTCTATAATGAGAGATCCAGAAGAAGATGAAGAGGAAGAGGACGCTGCACCAGCACCCATGTCCAAGAAGCTTATGAGGGATACCATTAAGTTAGGGGCTGCCACTTCAAAGCCCAAGACTTCCCCCAAGGCTGCAGCTCAAACTCAAAAGCCTTCTAAGCCGAAGAGAAGCACCAGGAATATTCCAGCCGAAGAGAAGAACAAGGCCCTAGTGCCTAAAGTTGAAGAAGAAGATGCAGAAGCCCAAGTGCTGAGAAAACTGAAACCAAAGATTCCAGAACACAATGACACTCATCCACTGGTTGTGGATATGAACATCAGGAAGGATGCTGGACTGAGACTTTGGAGACAGACTGATCCCTATGCTGTGAGGAGCAGGACTGCAGTGGACTATAGGTTCCACACCATGGAACAATAGGATTTCTCTGAGACCATTCTGCTTAACAAGAAGCCTATAGTTTGTGATATGAAGTGGGTTGATTGGGAATTCATTGATGATAATGAAGACTATTTCCCAGGAGTGCATGAAAGCTTCAAAGCTTGTGAAGTTGATGAGTTTGTGGGACAGAAGCTTACCAAATGGAATGATGAGATCATTATGTAGTTCTATTCTAAAGCTCATTACTATCCAGATGGTAGAATTATATGGATGTCTGAAGGTACAAGGTACCAATCAACTATTGATGAGTGGGCCAAGTTGATCAATGCCCCATAAGAGCACGAGGATGATTTGGATGTGTATGCCAAGAAGAAGAAGGACCACAACTCAATGGCAAACATGTACAAGGAGATCCCAGACAAAGCTTTGGAGACACACAAGCTTGGATCTGTGCATCATCTGTTGTCTGGTCTGCCTACAATCAACACAATCTTAAGGCATACTCTATTACCCAAATCTGGAGATTACAAGATGATAAGAGGATATTCAATCAACTTGCTGCAGATATTTGATGTTCCTCAAAAATTCAAGGTCATGAGTCTGATTGTTGACGCAATCAAGAGGACTGCTGCAGATCAGAAAAGATCTTGTGGGTATGCTCCACACATTCAGGTGCTCATCAACTCCAAGATGGGCACAATCACTTACTTGTTGGACAAGGAACACCTACCTTTGCACCAATAATTTGAGGATAACACAGTTGTGATGAATGAGGATGATCCTTCATCAACACAAGCACAAGAGAAGAGGGCAAAGGCAAAGGCAGAAAAGGCTGCAAGGATGCCAAGTGGTGAGGAAGCATGTCAGGTGTTCTTAAAGAGCAAACAAGATCAGCTAGGTTATCTGATTCAGGAAACTTTGAGGATTGAGAAGGGCTTGGCCACCCTGACTCAGAATCAGGAGAGCTTGGAGAGGATCATTGAGACAAAGTTTTATGATCTTGATCTCAAAGTCGAGCAGCTCCAGGAGGAAGCAGAGGAGAAGAGAGGGAAGGCAACTATGGATGCTTTTCAGCTAGTGCCAAGAGGTCAGAGGTCAGCTGCAGTGCCAGTGTCAGATAGAAGAGCTACTTCATCTGCACCAGCAGCAACAGCTTCAGTGCCACCTCTAGCACCTACTCCACCAGCTCCAACTACATCTACTGATGCCTTCGTTGATGCTGAGCATCCCAAGGCCATCCCCATGGACCTGCCTACGTCTCCTATGACACCACTTGGACCAATGACAAGAGCCCGAGCAAAGGCTATCGAAGATAAGGTGAACTCACTCCTCTCCGAACTACCACCTTCCATGCATGAGAATTGGCTACTACCTCAAGTGGAAACCCTATGTGTGATCAGTTGCTTGGAGGAAACCACAGACAAGACGGTGAGGACGCCAAGTCCATTGGACAAGAAGAAGAATTGCTCAAAGTTCCCAGGCTCCGGACGATCGACGAACCCCGGACGTCCGACGAACTCCAGGCTCCGGACGTCCAGCCCTCTCCGGACGACCGACACTTCCACACCCGAGCCAAAACTACAAACTTCGGAATCTCTACGGACGACCGACGCCCCGAACGTCCGACCCCGACCGGGCGTCCGACCGAAGACCACTCGAGCCGAATCTACGAATGTCCGACAGGCACCGGACGTCTGGACCCTCATGAGCCTCCGGACGACCGGTGACTCCCGGATGTCCGACGCCTGTGTGCTGTTATGTGTTGGGCCGCAGCCCATGTACCCCCACTTCGTCCCCTTTTGCACTAAGACTATAAATAGACCTCCTATTCCTTCTAGCTAGGGTTAGCATTAGTTTAGCTCATATTAGAGATAGAGCATTGCTCATCCACATCGGATCTACTCCACGAGAGAGAACGCAGCCCCTCTTTGGAGAAGATCCCTTTGGATGCAAGATCTCCTTGCAGAGAAGACCTCAATACCTCCTCACGGAGAAGACCGGCTACCTTTGTATCGTCCCTAGTTGACCGTGGATCGTGTGATCACTTATGTACTCGAGGATCTAGCATATTTGTGACTTAATCTTGTTGGTTTGAGTGTTTCTCTTTGTGCCCCTTTGTGATTTCCCCTCATGTTCTTCGCAGGATCCGCTCCTTTCGTGAAAGATCAGCCATCTAGGGTTCCACCCTACATCATCTTGGTATCTAGAGCCACATTGATCACGATTTCGGAGCCTCCCCGTTGTGTTTCTAGCCTTGTTTTTGTTGATTTTGTCGATAATTCAAAAATTCCCCACAAAAATATCCCCAATTTTTTTTGTGATTTGTTGGTGTTGAAATTTTCTTGGATTTGATCCGTGGATTTGCTTTGCCTTGAGTGGATCTACCTTTTCCCCCTTGTCTCCACCCTTTCCATCCACAAAATCCTCCGGATTTGACCATTTTCAACCTCCCCATCACGAATCCTAGTTGTTCTTCCTGTGCCCGAAATTTCGCCCAGGCACTGTACGTCCGATCGTCTCCGGACGTCCGACGACCGGATGACCGGCCCATCCTGGACGTCCGATGTACCCTGACGAAACTGAAATTTTTCAGTTTAGTCGCCACCACGTCCCACTTCCGCATACGCACTACCTCCACCTATACACCATCGCCACTTCCGCATGCCACCACCATTGCTTACCCGTTTCGCATCCCGACACGTTTTGCCACTTCGACCTTTGAGAATTTGAGATGCGGTTCCGTGTCCTATTGTGTTTCGGCTATTGAGGTAAGGTTCGACATCAACATCTCCGCCGCTCATCTTCGCCATGGACGCGTCATCAACAACGACCACCTAGACTACATCTTGGTATTCGTGCCACCATTTTGACACCATACCGTACGCAAGAAACGGTAACATCACCTTGGTATTGTACATATCATTCTTGACATTACATTGATAGCCATCATAGCCTTACTCCTTTGCGTCGCTTACCCATCGAGACTAGCTTTTGATTATTGCCGGCAACGAGACTTGTGCACATTAGTGATCATACTTCCCATAGCATACATACACTATTCGTGCATATATTGGTATCATCTCTTGTGTCACAAGGTTGTCATCGCATACACAATTGCTATCTTGGTTCGTGAAGCATTGCATGAGAAAAGAGATCAAACAACAAAGAGCCAAACAAGATTTTAAGCAAAAGGGAAAGATAAGCAAAGAGCTTTTAAGGAAGAACCATAGCATCATACAACATTAAGATTGTCATACTCGATCATCTTGGATCATATCATAGCAACACCTTGCATAAAGAAATATTTGGGATAGAAGTCGTTGCATTTTCGCTAAGTAGGTTGTGCACAAGTTCTTGTATCCGCCTATTGTGCAATCGTGCTAGCATCTCTCTAGTGTTGTGCAACAAGAGCATTTCTGTGGATTCCACAGTTTGGCTCACCCTTGGTTGCACGACCCCACTTATCTTTTTGCGTGTGGGTTTCCGTGTACATTATATTGTTTGGTCTACTTGTTGCATTGCAAACTTGCGAATCTTTTCCAACATTATTGAAGCTCACTTACAATTGCATCAAATTTTGTGCCACCATCCTAACCAAGCTCCACCATAAGCTTTTACTTGTGTAGGTGTGAGAAACCAACAAGAATGGGTACCAATTGTGCTATTTCCTTGTTCCACATTAGTGTGATCATTGATCCACCTTCAACTTCGGTCAAGGTTGGTATACGTTCTTCTCTTTCTACCACTCATGTTTTTCTCTTGGAATGATGGATAGGCCAAGTACTTCTACCAACCCACTCTTCATTGAGCATGACGACGACATGAACTCCTACGTCACCAAGAGCCACCTCTTTGGTGCAAAATGTGCTTTGCATCAAGAGCAACAAGCAATGAGTGAACGCATCGACAACCTCGCCGCCGACTTCCGCCTCTCTGAGCAACATACAAGGGACTACTTCGACCACAAGCTCGACGATCACAAGCAAGAGAACTACACAAGAATGGACGAGATTCATGATTTGTTGCTCAACTGCTCTTCTTCCACTTCGTCCTCATCAAGACGGAGCCGCTCAAGTCGACACTCTGACTTCACCATCTCCGGCTCAAGTACACCGACATCGAACACTCTTCGACGTGCCGCGTGCAATGATCGTCAAGAAAGCCTAAATCCTCTACGCAACACCGACTCTCAAGAGCATGGACAACGTCAAACCCAAGCGGCTTTTGTGCTAGCAGGAGAACGGCAACGACAATGCCAACATGAAGAGGAAGAGTGAGCGCGTTTACACCAAGATGCACAAGATGTTGAGGCACAACGGCAAGAACAACAACTCCGTGAAGCTCAAGCACTTGAGGCTCATCATGCCCTCCGAGATTTAAGTCGAGTTGTAGCCAACCGAGGCCGACAAGCTCGTGCACATGAAGAAGAACTTCACGAAGAAGCTCACGAACGAAGATTTCAAGCTCGCATGCAATGTCAAGCTCGACAAGTTCCTCCACAAGCTCACCAAGGACATCAAGTTCACCAAGAGCATGAAGAGAATGGGAATCCTCCACGACAAGAGCAACATGAGGTCGACAACCCTCCTCGCCAAGAGCACAACGAGTTTGACAATCATCAACAACATGGGCGTCATCATCCCCGACCCCAACACAATGAAGAGCAACGCTACGGCAAGCTAAAGTTCACCATGTCCAAGTTCAATTGAAGAAACGATCCCGAAGAGTACCTTTCATGGGCTTTGAAGGTCGGCAAAATCTTCCGTTTGCACAACTATGAAGAAGAGAAGAAGATCGCGATGGCATCCCTTGAGTTCCAAGACTATGTCCTCATTTGGTGGGAACAAGTAATCGAGCGTCGTGAGGCAAGAGATGAACCACCCATCACTACTTGGGTGCAAATGAAGGATGTCATGAGAGAACGCTTCGTGCCTACCTACTACAACGCGACCTCTTCAAGAAACTTCAACTACTCAAGCAAGGAACAAAGAGCGGTGAAGAGTATTACAAGGAAATGGAGATTGCCATGATAAGAGCCAATGTCACAGAAGATGATGATCAAACAATGGCACGTTTCTTGAATGGACTCAACCATCTTATAAAGAAGATCGCCGACTTTCAACCATACTCGAACCTCATCGAGCTAGTTCATCAAGCTACCAAAGCGCAATGTCAAGTGCAAGACAATTATAAGTATGCCAAGTTCTCATCCCCATCATACGGCTTCTCCAAAAACCAAGCTTCAACGAATCCAACCCCGTCTACCAAGCCTTCTACAACCAACATCGACAATTCAAGTTCCAGGAAAGCTTCGTCAACCCCAAGTCATCCCCCTACAACAAGCAACTTCAAGCCGAGAGCTCCCTCATCATCTACCCCAACCGATGAGACCGTCAAGAAGAGTTCCTTCAAATGCTTCACATGCAGAGGCCCACCAATCCGATGAGCGCACCAACAAGCGGACCATGATCCTCAACAACGACGGCACTTATGACTCAATGAGTGAAGGAGAGATGGAAGCCCTTGAGAAAGTGACCATACACCAACAAATCAATGAAGAAGACACAGAACAAGTCTTTTGCGATGAAGATTCAAGTCCCGCTCTTGTTGTCTCCAAGGTCTTGACTCTCCAACATCAACAAGAAGAAGACCAACGATGCCACATATTCCACACCAAGGCCAGTATAAATGGAAGACCCGTCAAGGTCATCATCGATGGAGGGAGTTGTCGTAACCTCGCAAGTGAAGAACTTTGCTCCAAGCTCCAATTGCCCAAGACGAAGCACCCACATCCCTACAAAGTTCAATGGCTTAGCGACTCCGGAACTATCCAAGTCAGGAATCGAGTACAAGTCTCCTTCAAAATTGGCGCCTACGAAGATACTTTGGAGTGTGACGTCGTTCCAATGACTGTTTGCCACCTTCTTCTTGGACGCCCATGGCAATTTGATAGAGGTGTCATCTACAACGGCCGAACGAACCACTACATCTTCAAGATGAAGGGAAAGGAATACGTAATTCTACCTATGTCTCCAAGCCAAGTGATCACCGACAAGCAAGCCACCCATCACGGAGAGAATAGTGAGAGAGAGAGCCACCAAAAAGAGAGTGAGCGCCACAAGCCCAAATCGAGTGCCTCCACGATGAGCGAAAATAAGAACTTAGTCCTATTTTCCACCAAAAGAGAGATAAGAGGAGTGTGTGAGAACCCATCTTGTGTCCTACACTATGTCCTTTTGTGCAAGGACAATGCAACACAAGCTAACACCTCTCACGCTCTACCTTTAGTGTTGTCTTCTCTTTTACAGGAATTTCAAGATGTTTTCCCCGACGAGCTACCTCCGGGTCTACCTCCACTACGAGGCATCGAGCACCGCATCGACCTCATCCCCGGACCGCCCTTTCTGAACAAAGCTCCCTACCGCGTCAATCCCGAAGAAACCAAAGAAATACAAAGGCAAGTAAAGCATGTCATAGACCATGGACATGTGCGTGAAAGTTTGAGTCCTTGTGCCGTTCCGGTCATTCTTCGGCCAAAATGAGACGGTATATTTTGCATGTGCTCTGATTGTAGACCCATCAATGCTATCACCGTTCGCTATAGGTATCCCATTCCATGCCTTGATGATATGCTTGATGAACTTAGTGGTGCCACTATATTTTCCAAGATTGGTCTTAAAAGTGGTTACTATCAAATCCGCATACAAGAGGGTGATGAATGGAAAACCGCTTTCAAGACCAAGTTTGGGTTGTATGAGTGATTAGTCATGCCTATGGGTCTATCGGAAGCACAGAGTACTTTCATGCATCTTATGAATCATGTCTTTCGCCCATACATTGGTGTGTTTGTTGTGGTCTACTTCGATGATATCCTTGTTTATAGCAAATATCTTCAAGACCATGTCACCCATGTTCGAACCTTTTTGCAAATTCTTCGAAGCGAGCATCTCTTTGCTAACATGGAAAAGTGCCTTTTCTGCGTTGATAAGCTCGTTTTCTTGGGTTTTGTTGTTTCTTCTAAGGGTGTTCATGTTGATGATTCTAATATCAATGCTATCAAAACTTGGCCCCAACAAACCAACTTGCATCAAGTTCGTAGATTCCTTGGTCTAGCTGGTTTCTACCGTAGATTTGTGAAGGACTTCAGCACCATTGCTTCACCATTGCATGCTTTGAGCAAGAAAAATGTGCCCTTTGTTTGGGGACCATCCCAAGATACTGAGTTCAATGAGCTTAAGAATTTGCTTACTGATGCTCCCGTGCTTGCATTACCCAACTTTGACAAGCCCTTTGAGATTCATTGCAATGCTAGTGGTAATGGCATAGGAGGTGTGTTAACGCAAGAGAAGCGCCCCATAGCTTACTTTAGTGAGAAACTTTCCGGTGCTCAACTCAATTACCCCATCTATGACAAAGAGCTATATGCTTTAGTGCGAGTTTTTCACAAATGGGAACACTGTCTTCGCCCTCATGAATTCATCATTCACACCAATCATGAAATGCTCAAGTATCTTAAGGGTCAAACCAAGTTGAACAAGCATCATGCTAAATGGAGTGAATTTATTGAGTCTTTTCCTTATGTCATCAAGTACATTAAATGTAAGGAAAATATTGTGGCGGATGCCCTTTCTCGCATATGCATGCATGTTACTCAACTTGAATTGGATGTCATAGGCTTTGAACATGTAAAAGACTTGTATGAGCATGATCCTACTTTTGCTACTCCTTATGCCAAATGCTTGACGCATACCTCTTGGGAACGCTATTACATCAAAGATGGATATCTTATGAGAGCTAACAAGCTTTGCATCCCCGAGTCTTCTCTTCGTTTGTTGCTTTTGCAGGAATCTCATGGAGGAGGACTAATGGGAAATTTTGGACGTGACAGGACTTTTGCTACGCTCTCCAAGAACTATTTTTGGCCCAAGATGTTTCGCGACATCAACCGCTTCACCACCTGATGCTCTACATGTCGCAAAGCTAAGTCTAAAGCTCAATCCCATGGACTTTATATGTGAGGGAGTCCTGGATTAGGGGGTCTCCGGACAGCCGGACTATATCCTTTGGCCGAACTGTTGGACTATGAAGATAGAAGATTGAAGACTTCGTCTCGTGTCTTGATGGGACTCTCCTTGGCGTGGAAGGTAAGCTAGGCAATAGGGATATGTATATCTCCTCCCTTGTAACCGACCTTGTGTAACCCTAGCCCCCTCCGGTGTCTATATAAACCGGAGGGTTTAGTCCGTAGGACAACATACAATCATACCATAGGCTAGCTCCTAGGGTTTAGCCTCTCTGATCTCGTGGTAGATCAACTCTTGTAATACTCATATCATCAAGAACAATCAAGCAGGACGTAGGGTATTACCTCCATCAAGAGGGCCCGACCTAGGTAAACATCGTGTCCCCTGCCTCCTGTTACCATCCGCCTTAGACACATAGTTCGGGACCCCCTACCCGAGATCCGCCGGTTTTGACACCAACATTGGTGCTTTCATTGAGAGTTCCACTGTGTCGTCACCATAAGGCTCGATGGCTCCTTCGATCATCGGTGACGATGCGGTCTAGGGTGAGGTTTTCCTCCCCAGATAGATCTTCGTATTCGGCGGCTTCGCACTGCGGGCCAATTCGCTTGGCCATCTGGAGCAGATCGAGAGCTACGCCACTGGCCATCAGGTCAGATTTGGAAACTTGAACTACACGGCCGACATCCCCGGAGACTTGATCTTCGACGGATTCCAGCCCATGTCGGACGCGCCACACAGTCGCGACGAGCATGACGTAACTCTGCCATCGGACAATGTTCGGGAGATCGCATCTGCAACTACTCCGGCCATCAATCCGGAGCAAGTCGCGGCATCCGAGAGCGGAGGGATGGACCCTGCTATGGAGGCCGCACTCTCAGTGGCGATAGAGCCGGATACTGACTTCACCCCTTACGAGAGCCGTGTCGCCGAACCACTGGATTCATCTCCGGCCACAGACCCCGAGCCGCTTACATCTGTGCCCGTCAAATCCGACTGGGCGTCGATCATGGAGTTCACCTCCGCGGATATCTTTCAGCACTCGCCCTTCGGCGATGTGCTTAATTCGTTAAGGTCTCTCTCCCTGTCAGAAGAACCTTGGCCGAACTATGTCCGACTAGAATGGGATGCGGACAACAAAGAAATTCGCTGCCCACCCACCACCCACTTAATAGCCATTGTCGACGACTTAATCGACATGCTCGACTTTGTCTCCGAGGAATTCGACGGTATGGATGACGACGCCGGAGAGGAACAGGAACCACCGCCCACAGGGCGCTGGACCGCCACCTCAGCATACGATATATACATGGTGGACACCCCCAAAAGCAATGGCGACGAGACAGCGGATGATGACCCCTCCAAGAAGCAACCCAAGCGCCAACGTCAGCGGCGCCGCTCTATGTCCCACCACAACAAGAGCAGTGATACCGTCACAGGAGATAATAGCACTCCGGATAGTGCCGGAGACAACAACAATCCCCTCCAGCACGATGTAGAGCCGGAGGACGAACAAGATAGCCCCCAGAGCGGGCAGTAGATGGAGAACCGGAGGAGGACAATTACATGCCTCTCTCTGAAGACGAGGTGAGCCTCGGCGACGAAGAATTTATCGTGCCTGAGGACCCCGTTGAGCAAGAGCGCTTCAAGCGCTAGCTTATGGCCACGACAAATAGCCTAAAGAAAAAGCAGCAACAGCTTCAAGCTGATCAAGACTTGCTAGCAGACAGGTGGACCGAAGTCCTTGCGGCCAAGGAGTATGAACTCGAGCGCCCCTCCAAGAGTTACCCAAAATGCAGGTTGCTACCTCACCTCAAGGAGGAAGCATTGAAACCTCAATCACTAGTGTACGATGCGGCTGACCGGCCACTGCGTGCCCAAGATAGAGAGGCGTTTTAGCCTGAAGTTCAGCCTACACCCCGCTGCCACTCAATAAAAAATACTAAGGCCCGGGACAACACAAGGGACCTGCGAGACGTATTGGACAGTAAGGAAAAAATCGCAAGGTCAATATACGGGTCACGGACACGCGCGCCAACACGGGATGATGATCGTCGTGTCAGATACAACAAGAGTAAATCCGGTCGGGCCGAATACAGCAGACAAGATTCTGAACTGTGTCGGGATATAGCCCGGCACAGAGGCGCCGCACACCCACTATGCTTCACTGATGAAGTTATGAATCACGAATTCCCGGAGGGTTTCAAACCCGTAAATATCGAATCATACGATGGCACAACAGATCCCGCTGTATGGATTGAGGATTTCCTCCTTCACATCCACATGGCTCGCGGTGATGATCTACATGCCATCAAGTACCTCCCACTAAAACTCAAAGGACCAGGTCGACATTGGCTGAACAGCTTGCCAGCAGATTCCGTCGGCAGTTGGGAGGATATGGAAGACACATTTCTTGACAACTTCCAGGGCACTTATGTGCGGCCACCGGATGCTGATGACTTGAGCCACATAACCCAGTAGCTAGGAGAATCGGCCAGACAATTCTAGGCACGGTTCCTGACTAAGAAAAACCAAATTGTAGACTGTCCGGACGCAGAGGCCCTAGCGGCATTCAAGCATAACATCCACGACGAGTGGCTCGCCCGCCACCTCGGCCAGGAGAAGCCGAAATCTATGGCAGCCCTCACAACACTCATGACCCGCTTTTGCGCGGGCGAGGATAGCTGGCTGGCTCGCAGCAACAACACATTGAGGAATCCAGACACCTCGGATACCAAAGATATTAACGGTAGGCAACGTCGTAACAGACCAAAGCGCTGCAATAACGGCGATAACACCGAAGATACGGCAGTCAATGCCGGATTCAGAGGCTCTAGATCCGGTCAGCGGAAAAAGCCATTTAAAAGAAATACTCCGGCTCTGTCCAGTTTGGATCGCATACTGGATCGCTCGTGTCAAATCCACGACACCCCCACAAGCCAGCCAATCACACCAACAGAGAATGCTGGGTGTTCAGGTAGGCCGGCAAGTTAAATGCCAAAAACAAGGACAGGGGGCTGCATAGAGATGACGAGGAGGAGCCCCAGCTGCCGAACACAGATGGACAGAAGGGGTTTCCCCCACAAGTGAAGACGGTGAACATGATATACACAACCCACATTCCCAAGAGGGAGCGGAAGCGTGCACTAAGGGACGTCTATGCGATGGAGCCCGTCGCCCCAAAGTTTAACCCATGGTCTGCTTGCCCGATCACCTTTGATCGCAGGGACCACCCCACTAGCATCCGTCATGGCAGATCCGCCACACTGGTCCTAGACCCCATCATTGAAGGATTTCACCTCACTTGAGTCCTTATGAACGGCGGCAGCATCCTGCACCTCCTCTATCAGGGTACAGTGCGAAAAATGGGTATCGATCCCTCGAGGATCAAACCTAGCAAAACCACCTTTAAAGGCGTCATCCCAGGTGTAGAGGCCCATTACACAGGCTCAATCACACTGGAAGTTGTCTTCGGATCACCGGACAACTTCCGAAGCGAAGAGTTACTCTTCGATATCGTCCCGTTTCGCAGTGGCTATCACGCACTGCTCGGACGGACAACATTTGCAAAATTTAATGCAGTGCCGCATTACGCACACCTCAAGCTCAAGATGTCAGGACCTAGGGGGGTCATAACAGTAAATGGAAACACAGAACGCTCGCTCCGCACGGAAGAGCACACTGCGGCCCTTGCAGCAGAGGCACAAAGCAGCCTTTTCAGGTAGACCACTCATTCGGTGTCACAACCCCCAGACACCTTCAAGTGAGTCCGGAACAAGCTGCAACAGGATCGCCTGGCACGATCAGAGCTCGCCTAGCAATTCGGCCCCCATCCCAGTCCTAGTCAAGCGACGAAATCCGCGCCCCGCAATGTGGCTTAACCGCCCTAGGGGCTGTATACCTTTATCATTCCTTTTCTCTTTCAGGGCCTAACCCTCTGGAAGCCCTGTCTGTAAGTACAATTGCCGGACACATTCCGGAAGCGACAACCAATGCTGCAAGAAGCTAAGATAAACACAGGAACCCCCAGGTGGTCTCTAATAATAATTGATATACCCGTTCTTTACTATCTACGGGCAGCTTGCCCTGGGATAGGACATTTCGAATTGTCCTACTTTCTGCTTATTGCACTACTTGTACCAGTATGCTTCAACGTATTATTTAAATAACAATGCATATCGATAGTCTATCATTGCATTATTCAAGTTTTTTTCTTTTCTCTCTTATATGTCCATTTACGACAATCCGCACCCATATGTTCGGGTACGGTAAGCACGCTAGGGGCTCTCATTTACCCCATAATACGGTGCAAGAAGTCCGAACACTTTCGACAGTGTGGCACCCCGAACTTATAGCATTATATGCATCAACTCCAAATCATGTCTTTGGTCAAATGTTGGGTTTGCCCGGCTCCCATGCTTTGGTACCTTATGTTTCATTATATCGGCTAAGGTAGCGGTGGGAGAACTACTGCGATTGTGTCCTGGTTCTTCCGGATGAGCACCTCAGTAGAGAAAGCCGAAAACTGACTGTCATGATAAGGCGAGTGCTAGACCGGCAACACCTTCATCTTGAGTATATTCGGAGTTAGAGTGATAGCTTCTCTCGGAGTGACTGTCGGAGTCGGGGCCGGATACCCATTCACCAACATGAGCTTGATGCCTTCGTTTTGTGTAGCTCCTTGATGACTTTTCCTTCCTTTCCGAACCCTTGCTTCTCCGAGAGGGTCTTCGTTCATAACGATCATCCCTACTCCTTCTCTCCGTCGATGGTGATTCTTCTCTTCTACTTCTTCTTTTGGGAGAATCTTCTCTTCTCTTGTGGGGAGCCGTACACTCATTGGAGTAGTGTCCGGGTCTTCCACAATTGTAGCAGTTTCGCTCTCGACTAGAAGATCTTTTGTCATTGTAGGACCTTGACTTGGAACTTCTCTCTTTGCTTCTATTCTTGTAGAACTTGTTGAAGTTCTTCACCACTAGGCTCAATTCTTCATTGAAGGTTTGTTTCTCACGTGATGATGTGGGAACTTCACATGAGGCTTTGTAAGCACCACTTAACTTGTTATGGAGCTCCTCCTTATCCTTGAGTGACATCTCATGAGCAAGAATTCTTCCAATGACTTCCGTTGGCTTGAGATCTTTGTAATTTGGCATCATTTGGATTAATGTGCATACAGTATCGTATTTTCCATCCAAGGCTCTTAGGATCTTCTTGATGATGAATTTGTCGGTCATCTCTTCACTTCCTAAGCCGGCAATCTCATTTGTGATAAGAGCAAGCCTAGAGTACATTTCAGCGACACCTTCACCATCCTTCATTTTGAACGTGTCAAGTTGACTTTGAAGGACATCCAACTTGGATTCCTTGACGGAGTCGGTACCTTCGTGCATATCAATCAAAGTATCCCAAATTTCCTTTGCATTCTCAAGATGGCTGATTTTGTTGAATTCTTCGGGGCACAATCCGTTGAAGAGGATATCACAAGCTTGAGCATTGTATTGCAGCATCTTCAACTCTTCCGCGGTAGCTTCACGATTTGGTTCTCTCCCATCAAAGAATTCACCTTGCAAGCCAACACACACAATAGCCCAAACGGCGGGGTTATGTCCAAGAATATGCATTTTCATCTTATGCTTCCAACTAGCAAAATTAGTACCATCAAAGTAAGGACCTCTATGGTGGTAATTTCCCTCGCTAGACGCCATACTCTCCTAGGTTGCGAAACCAAGGCTATGACTTCCAAAAGCTATGAAAATCAAGGCAAATGGAGACCAATGCTCTGATACCACTTGTAGGATCGAAAGTATGTCTAGAGGGGGGTGATTAGACTACTTGACCAAATAAAAATCTAGCCTTTTCCCAATTTTAGTTCTTGGCAGATTTTAGCAACTTTGAACAAGTCAAGCAATGTTAACACAATTCAAGCAAGCATGCAAAGAGTATATGAGCAGCGGAAAGTAAAGCATGCAACTTGCAAGAATGTAAAGGGAAGGGTTTGGAGGATTCAAACGCAATTGGAGACACGGATGTTTTTGTTGTGGTTCCGATAGGTGGTGCTATCGTACATCCACGTTGATGGAGACTTCAACCCACGAAGGGTAACGGTTGCGCGAGTCCACGGAGGGATCCACCCACGAAGGGTCCGCGAACAAGCAACCTTGTCTATCCCACCATGGCCATCGCCCACGAAGGACTTGCCTCAGTAGCGGTAGATCTTCACAAAGCAGGCGATCCCCTTGCCCTTACAAACTCCTTGGTTCCACTCCACAATATTGTCGGAGGCTCCCAAGTGACACCTAGCCAATCTAGGAGACACCACTCTCCAAGAAGTAACAAATGGTGTCTTGATGATGAACTCCTTGCTCTTGTGCTTCAAATGATAGACTCCCCAACACTCAAATCTCTCTCACAGGATATGAATTTGGTGGAAAGAGGATTTGAGTGGAAAGCAACTTGGGGAAGGCTAGAGATCAAGATTCATATGGTAGGAATGGAATATCTTGGTCTCAACACAAGTGTAGGTGGTTCTCTCTTAGAAAATATAGGTTGGAAGTGTAGGTTTGTTCTGATGGCTCTCTCCACGAATGAAGAGGAGGTGGAGGGGTATATATATCCTCCATACAAATCTAACCATTACATATAACTTTCCAAACTCGGTGGGACTGAATGGTTAAACTCGGTCGGACCGATTTAGCAAAGCTAGTGACCGTTAGGGTTTTCGGTGGGACCGACATGCAACTCGGTAGGACTGATATGATTAGGGTTAGGGCATAACGTAATCTCGGTGAGACCGATTACACAAACTCGATGAGACCGATTTTGGTAATAAGCTAACCAAAGAGTTGGTCAGGTAAACTCAGTGGGACCAATGGCTCATTTCAGTGAGACCGAAACGTTACGAAGGGAAAACAGAGAGTTTACATTGCAATCTTGGTGGGACCGATCGCTCATCTTGGTGAGACCGAAATGTTACGAAGGGAAATAGAGAGATTACAACCCCATCTCGGTGAGATCGAGATCCCTATCGGTGAGACCGATTTGCCTAGGGTTTGTGGAAGTGGCTATGACATTTGAAACTCGTTGGCGCCGGATAGAAAGAATCGGTGGGGCCGAGTTTGACTTTTGGTTTAGGTCATATGTCGATGTGAGAAAGTAGTTGAGGGTTTTGGAGCATATCACTAAGCATTTTGAGCAAGAACCTCGTTAAGCAACACCTCATCCCTCCTTGATACTATTGGCTTTTCCTATAGACTCAATGTGATCTTGGATCACTAAAATAGAAAATGTAGAGTCTTGAGATTTGAGCTTGAGCAAATACTTTGTCCTTAGCATTTTTAGGGGTTAACTTTCCTCATCCATGCCATGCTAATCATTGAGCTTTCCTGAGATATTAATCTTGAAATAGCATTAGCTCAATGAGCTATATGTTGTTAGGAATTACCAAAACCACGTACGGATAATTGCACTTTCAAACACCTTTGGGCTTGTAGTTTGACTCAGATTCTGCTTTGAAGGTGAATTCAATTGTGTTGGAAAGAGCACGAAATCTACTTTCAAACAAAATAAGAATCACCCAATTCGGAGTCTGTATGAAAACGTTGTTGGCATTTTGAGTCAAGTATGTATGTGCAGTTCGAATCTGAATCCAGAACGTGAGAGACTTGGACTCTATCTTCTCTTAGCCCAAAAGTGACGTGAGAGGACTTTTTTAACAACACCTAAACTTCTCTTTTCCCCTTATCTTCATATGTGGATTGTACAAATGTCCCATACACCTGGAATTAGATATGGCACAAAAGTTTGTGAAGTATTTCTGTCCTGGATGACATAAATAAATTATTGCATAGTTCGCATTAGAAATCACCTCACAAATATACATGTTTGCAATATTTTTGGTCGTATCCAAGGTAGTCATATCCTCATCATCTTTCCCTTCTTGAAAACAAAGCCGTCCTCAGCGTTGCTTAATCTGAAATGTGGCTAACAAAAGAGACAAGGTGTACATGTTGTATATGTATATGTCATTCATTTTTACTTCCCTTGGTTTTTGCATAAATGACACATGTATACGTGAGTTATTTTCATAGTTCTTAAAATCTTAAGCCGAAATATTATCACAAGAAGTAGAAGGCATGAAAATATTGCAACTCAGTTTGCACATATAAGTGAAGCTGTTATTCATATGTAACATCCCAAATTTTCAATTTGGAATGTTATACATAGATCATTCTTGCATATCATATTTTATTGCATTTCGTTTTGCGATCCTCAAAAATCCTAAGCAACTCAAGGACCCTCGGAAAGAGTTGGGGATTTCCCGGTTTTCATATTTGATTTGTATCAAATATTGAAACGAGGATGTTGGTTTTAAATTATTTTTCTCTCTGAATAATATTTCATATTAAAATATATGAGAGGAGATAATATGACTTCTCCCAAATAATTGAAATATCGGAGGAAAAATATTAAAATCAAATATTTGCTTTTATTTGGATTTTATTGTAATTTTATTTGCATTAGAAAAATTTGCACGTGTTTCAAAGTTGCATTTTAGGGCGAAGAAAATGTTCATCTCGTTCTAAATATTTTATTTAGAGGGTGAAAATTTGTTTTGACATTTTTAGAATTTTTTTTTATTTTCTAGGATAAATTTTTTTGTTCGGCGGAATTGTTTTAAAAAAAACTTTGGGCGCCGACTGGGCCGAAACCCAGCCGGGCCGACCCATCTCCCCGCGCCGCCATCTCCCACCAGGACGCGCCGCCGCCGCCGCCGACTCGGATAAGAGTCCGAGCCGGACTCCTCCGCCGCCGCCTTGCCCCCTCCTCCAAGCCACCTCTCCCGCCCCTTTATATGTCGCTCCAAGCCCCCGCCACCACCACCAACCCTGCCACCGCCGTAGCCCGCCTCCCGAGCCGCGCTGCCGCCTCCCGCGCCTCGCCGCCGCAGCGCTGCCACCGCCGCCCT
>NC_057797.1:351758904-351780437 GCF_018294505.1 Triticum aestivum | reverse complement strand
CTCCGCCGCCCCGCCGCCGAAGCCCCAGCCCGCCGGAGCCCCGTGCCTCACCGGATCCGACGAGGTAGCCCTTCGCCGCCGGTTTTTCTAGAAAACCGATTCGGTTTTTTTGAAAACCCTAGTTCGATGTTTTTAGTTCGGTTCACCGGTTTTTCTCGGTTTAGTTATTTAGTGGACGTTCATCCGTACGTTCATTTAAACGAACGGTTTTCGCTCATTAGTTATAGTTCGTTTCAGTTTATCTTTTCGCTCGTTTATCGGAATCAAGTGATTCAAGTGACTAGATCTTCGTCTCGAAACCCTCTTTCTGTTTCGTCAACTTAAACAAGATTTTTAGCACAGTAAAATTTGACCTTAGTCCTGATTAGTAAATAGACCTTGTTTCTGTCGCTGTTTGAGTTTCGTTGCTCCGTTTGATTTGATTCTTTTTGCAAACCGGAGTTCTTAAGTTGAACTTTCTGGTCAATCTCTCTTATTTGAGTTTTGCCTGTGCATCTTTGCTTGATTGCTTATGTATGCTATTGTTTGTTTGTGATAGAATTCCCGGAGTGTGAAGCGTGCTACTACGAGTCTATAGGTTTTGCGGATCATCAGCAAGGCAAGTAACACATTGATCATACTCTTTCCATACCCAGTTTTTATGCATTAGTTCAATCCTCAAACATTGCATGGTTAGGATGTCATTAACATGTGGGTTGGGAAGTAGTTGATGAGGTAGAACCTATTGCCCTGTTATATTCAAACCTTGGGAGTTACTTCTACGTGTTGCTTATATTGCTATCCTATGCTCGTAGACGTGGATTGGGTTTGAGTGAAATCCATGACAGATGTGAGACTGTTAATTAATGGTTCAACTTAAAGTGGCAACTTGAATACACATCTGAGTGGATTGAGGCACCTGCAGAATCCAGTGTTGCCTGTATTTTTGGAGATCCCGGGGTCGTGTGATTTTCCTATGGACCGCCACCCAGGCTCAAAAGGAACTGAGATGATTCATGCTAGAAACTTCCGTGTGCAGCCACAAGCTATTATGGGCTCTAGCATAGTTGAGTAAGTTACGTGAAGCTCTCGAAGAGGTGGATCGGCAGGTAGAGGGATGTAGGTTTGGTATGGTCTGCCGGAGTAGAGAGTTAATGTTTCTGAAAGACTGTGTCTTGGTCATCCGTTTCTCAAACACCATGTAGTTCGAGAAACCAACGGAGGCGATCGAGTCTTGTGGGGAAAAGTGCGCAAACCTCTGCAGAGTGTACAATCTAATCATGGTTAGCCGTGTCCCCGGTTATGGACAATCTTGAGTATCTAGTACTTGGAGTATCTTAAGTATCTCATCACTCTTAATTAATAATGTTGGGTTGATAATTACTTTTAATTGGCATTGAGTTGGACGAACCTTCTCAATGATGTTTCAACTACCATGATAGTTAAATTAAAATCTATTCCTTTGTTGTAGGGAAAAATTGGCTTTTCGCAAAGACTATAACCATAGAGCTTTCCACCAGCCAAATATGCATGTAGTGATAGCACTATTCTGTTCTTGCTCTACTGTGTTATATTGCCAGCATATTCCATGTGTTGACCCGTTTTCGGGCTGCAACGTATTGTGTTGCAGACTTTTCAGACAAGGACTAAGGTTCGTTAGGTCGTTGCCGTGCAGCTCAGCTATGCCGTTGTAGTTGATGGACTCACTTTATCTTCCAAGCCTTCCGTTGTTATCGTATTAGATGGCCTTAAGCCATATTTATTGTAATAAGTTCTCTTTTGAGACATTCGATGTAATAAGTGTGTGATTGCTACTCTGTTATAAATCCTTCGAGTACTGTGTGTGTCAGCATTACCGATCCAGGGATGACAATGAAGCACAGAGACTTGACCGTTTGAGGTCGGGTCGCTACATCATATCAAAGGATTGACAATGTTCATCATTAAACCATCCCAACATTCGTGAATAAACCTTACTTGCATCAAATTTACATGCTACAACATGCTTAAATAAGCAAACATGCAATAAGTCATTTGACACGGAATCATCACCAAGATTAGAGGTCATATCAAAATGATTAAACATTGGTTCTTTTGCAGCAACAGTTAATTCAATGGGTGCACTCAAAATTATTGGTATTTTAGTTGTTTGATCACATGACGCATTCTTGACAGTAACAAGATTCTCTAAAATAGATGGTGTGCTCAAATCAACAGGTAACTCAACACATGATGCATTCAAGTTAACTAGGCATGCATCATTCGCAAATAAATTTATATCATCAATACCTTTACTGTTACCTTGTCGCAAAGACGTAGCTGATGTAGGTACGGACGTTGACAATGTACCATACTCTTGAGATGATGTCGTGCTCACAATTCGAGGTGGGGCTGCTCTAGTAAGTGCAACGGTGGAGGAACCAACAAGTGGTGGTGAGCATGAACTGGAATAGTAGTTGTTGTAGTCACCTAATGCATGATCATGTATCTGTCTCTCAAAGGTACAAGCGCGAACATACATACCAGTAATGCAACGAGGAATATACTCAAATCTTGCACGGATGTCATGGTTCAAGCCACCAAAAAATCTATTCATTGTATCATCCTCAGATTCTTCTATGTCACAATGATGCATATAAGATTTGAACTCTTGGTAGTAAGCATGAACAATGTTACTTCTTTGTTTTAATTGTTCCAATTTGCGAAGCAATTCATGACAATAGTAAGGAGGAAAAAATTGTTGTCTCATTACAGCTTTCTAAACTTTCCAAGTTGTGGGTTGGTTATCAATGTTTTTCTTACAATGTACACTCCACCAAACAGAAGCAAAACTAGTAAATGCTCTAGTGGTAGCTCGTACTCTCTCAAGTTCAGAAAAATCATGGTGACTAAAAACTTGTTCTACTTCAAGCTCCCAAGCTAGATAAATAGCAGGATTAGATCTACCCTCAAATGACGATAAAAAGATAACCTGGCCATGTGCTTGTGTGTGTTGTCCCAACTCTCGTGATGGTGAAGATGTGTCCGTCGTCCAAGAACTTATATCTCCGGAACCTATCATGATTAGTAGACACAAGAAACAAAATTCGAGAATAATGTTCCTATGAACTACTAGGATGTGGTAGTAAAGTGCTCACAGTAAAGCAAATATCAATATTTTACAAGTTCTTACCATGCAGCAGGTGGTGACAGGCAACCAGCGGTGTCAAATAACTCTGAAGATTGTGTAAAGCGATTGCCAGGGGAACGTACGTATGCATGGTGTAGAAATATGTGAAGCTAGGTGATGAGGACATCAATACAATTGTTACACCCACAGCCCCTGCTGCTATACATACTGGACCAATTACTAGAGCTCGTGCACGCCAACTAAATTACCAGGTACTTTCGTTTCTTGGTAATGATTCTAATGTTCATGAGAATATGATGCTGCCTAAATTGGATACATTTGTTTTGCTTACAAATGAAGGGCCTAGCTTGGAGAAGGATGAACATTGGAGCAAGAACAAGCATGGAGATGATGGCATGCGCAAGGGGAACAAGAACGGAGTTACAAGTGATGATTTCAGGACTTTGAAGCCACCATAATGGGTGCATGAAGCCTTGGACGAAATATACAAGATGCCACTTCATAAATTTCATCCCGAGGCTATTTTAGGTGCTGCGTCACCTTATTATTGGGCCAGGCCCATGTAATTTCGAAATACATAAGTATAGGCTATTTTTAGAGTCCGTATGTGTGGGGAAACAAGAGATAGGGTTGATTTCGGACCCCTCCACCAAGGGCCACGAAATTCCCCCCCCCCCTCTTCCTCCATATATACAGCCCTTAGGGCATCGTTTAGACTTTGGGTTTTGTTTAGATTAAAAGTTCGCCATAGCTGCAACTTCGCGTACTTCGTTTGTGTTCAACGACCAGACAAAGGCGTCACAGAACCCCACCTTGATCAATAAAGTTTTCATCTTATATTCGCAATATCCAGATTGCAATCTCAGTTTCTTGCTTGTTCTTCGTTTGCTCGCAGGAAACAGACCCTCGTGGTCAGGTTGATCGTGCTCCGGCGTGGTCAATAACCTCTCGGAGTTGGTTTAGCGATTGCTAAGGCGCGACGTCCTCGCACGTTCGTAGTCGGATCGTCAAAGTCGACTGCCACCAAAGCGATATCCATCATCTCATCGAAAGACGGGACACCTTTGCCTCTATCATAAGAACTGGTAAGAATTTGAGATTTGCTTGACGGATTTGTGATACACCACCACCACTTCTTAGTAGTCTGTAGGATCATATTCTTGTGTGTTTCTATTGCTGCTAACCATGCCAGGATCACAAGCCGACGAGATTGACTGGGAGAACTTATCGAACAAGGAGCTTCATGATAAGTTTCAGCAAATGATGACTGAACAGGTACAAGATGTGCTGAACAATTTTGAAGAGGCCATGGAGAAGATCACTGGCCTTGAGAAGACGTTCGAAACAAAGCTCGATAACAGATTTAATGAACTGCTTGCGCGTCTTCCACCACCGGCTGCACCTGTCGCACCTCTGCAACAACAACAACTACGCCCCCTTCCGAATCAGTATGGACGAGCACAGCGTGTTCCTATTGAGCTAGGACAAAATTCTGGTGCCGCTGCTACTGCTGTTGGTGCTTCTTTGGCTCCTGCAACTGCTCCTGCTGGTACCCAGGAGGATGATGAGTATGCGGGCGATTATGAGGATGAGGTTGATCAAAATCAGATCTACGAGCAGCCACCAGCACCACCACCAGCAGGTCAACCTCAGGTATATATTCGTAATGG
The DNA here is from genome assembly GCF_018294505.1 of Triticum aestivum. NCBI lineage: Eukaryota > Viridiplantae > Streptophyta > Magnoliopsida > Poales > Poaceae > Triticum > Triticum aestivum. Next base: position 351,775,658 of record NC_057797.1, on the reverse strand, counting down.
TAGGCCTGCACCACCACCTCAGGTACGCGATGATGTCCATATTCCTAAACTGAAATTGAATATTCCACCATTTGAGGGTAGATATGTTCCTGATATATATCTTACTTGGGAGTTAGAAACTGAACAACAATTTACATGTTTACAATATCCTGAGGAGAGACGAGTTGCTGCTGCTGTTTGTGCTTTCACTAGTTTTGCATGTGTATGGTGGTCTGAACATTGTAGATTATATCCTATTCCAACTACTTGGGCTGCTTTGAAAACTGCTATGCGTACGCGTTGGGTTCCACCATATTATCAACGTGAATTGCTTCAAAAATTGCAGCGTTTAAGACAAGGGAAAAATTCTGTAGAAGAATATTATCAGGAATTACAAACTGGCATGATTAGATGTGGTATTGTTGAGGAGAATGAAGCTATGCTTGCGCGTTTTCTGGGTGGATTAAATAGAGAGATTCAGACCATTCTAGACTATAAGGAGTATACTAATATCACTCGTTTATTCCATCTTGCTTGTAAAGCTGAACGTGAAGTGCAGGATCGACAAGCATTGGGGCGAACTAACTTTTCTGCAGGCCGACCTTCATCATGGACACCACGTGCATCTTCTACTTCAACTGCACCAGCACCTCCATCAGGTGCCACCTCCAGCCGTGATACAAGAAAACAGGCACAACCACCATTATCTGCCAAGAGCGCACCTGCGGGGCCTACACAGCATTCTTCTTCTTCCATAGCATCAACAGGGCACACAAGTGATATTATTTGTCGTCGTTGTAAGGGAGGAGGTCATTATGCGAGAGAATGCAAATCTCCGCGTGTGATGATTGCTACCGCGGATGGTGGATATGAGTCCGCTAGTGACTATGATGAGGAGACATTGGCTCTTATTACACGTGAAGAACATGGTGGAGATGATTCTGATCATGAGACGCAATACATGGCTCCTGAAGACGCTGACAGGTATGACTATTTAGTTGCTCAACGTGTTTTGAGTGTGCAGGTCACACAAGCTGAGCAAAATCAGAGGCACAATTTGTTCCATACCAAGGGAGTTGTGAAGGAACGTCCTGTGCGCGTCATAATAGACGGAGGGAGCTGCAACAACTTGGCTAGCATGGAGATGGTGGAGAAGCTTTCTCTCACCACAAGACCACATCCACATCCTTACTACATCCAATGGTTCAACAACAGCGGCAAGGTTAAGGTAACACGTACTGTTCGTGTGCATTTTAGTATCTCTACATATGCTGATTATGTTGATTGTGATGTGGTACCTATGCAAGCATGTTCCTTATTACTTGGTAGACCATGGCAATTTGATAAAAATTCTGTACACCATGGTAGAAACAATCACTATACTCTTGTTCATAAGGATAAAAATATTACTTTGCTTCCTATGACTCCTGATTCCATTTTGAAAGATGATATTAATAGAGCTAATAAAGCACAACAGGAGAAGAATAAGAGTGAAAATCAGATTGTGGCAAAAGAATTTGAGCAACAAATGAAGCCTAATAATAAACCATCTAGTGTTGCTTCTGAAATTAAATTGAAAAGTGCATGTTTATTTGCCACCAAATCTGATATTGATGAGCTAGATTTCAGCAAATCTGTTTGCTATGCTTTTGTGTGCAAAGAGGCATTATTTTCATTCGAGGACGTGCCTTCCTCTTTGCCTCCAGCTGTCACTAACATTTTGCAGGAGTTCGCTGACGTTTTTCCACAAGACGTGCCACCGGGATTACCGCCTATTCGAGGGATTGAGCATCAGATTGACTTAATTCCCGGTGCTTCACTGCCAAACCGTGCACCATACCGTACCAATCCAGAGGAGACGAAGGAGATTATGCGTCAAGTACAAGAGCTTCTCGACAAAGGTTATATACGCGAATCCCTTAGTCCTTGTGCTGTTCCTATTATTCTAGTGCCGAAAAAGGATGGTACATCACGTATGTGTGTTGATTTGATGAGGACATCAATACAATTGTTACACCCACAGTCCCTGCTGCTATACATACTGGACCAATTACTAGAGCTCGTGCACGCCAACTAAATTACCAGGTACTTTCGTTTCTTGGTAATGATTCTAATGTTCATGAGAATATGATGCTGCCTAAATTGGATACATTTGTTTTGCTTACAAATGAAGGGCCTAGCTTGGAGAAGGATGAACATTGGAGCAAGAACAAGCATGGAGATGATGGCATGCGCAAGGGAAACAAGAACGGAGTTACAAGTGATGATTTCAGGACTTTGAAGCCACCATAATGGGTGCATGAAGCCTTGGACGAAATATACAAGACGCCACTTCATAAATTTCGTCCCGAGGCTATTTTAGGTGCTGCGTCACCTTATTATTGGGCCAGGCCCATGTAATTTCGAAATACATAAGTATAGGCTATTTTTAGAGTCCGTATGTGTGGGGAAACAAGAGATAGGGTTGATTTCGGACCCCTCCACCAAGGGCCACGAAATTCTCCCCCTCTTCCTCCATACAGCCCTTAGGGCATCGTTTAGACTTTGGGTTTTGTTTAGATTAAAAGTTCGCCATAGCTGCAACTTCGCGTACTTCGTTTGTGTTCAACGACCAGACAAAGGCGTCACAGAACCCCACCTTGATCAATAAAGCTTTCATCTTATATTCGCAATATCCAGATTGCAATCTCAGTTTCTTGCTTGTTCTTCGTTTGCTCGCAGGAAACAGACCCTCGTGGTCAGGTTGATCGTGCTCCGGCGTGGTCAATAACCTCTCGGAGTTGGTTTAGCGATTGCTAAGGCGCGACGTCCTCGCACGTTCGTAGTCGGATCGTCAAAGTCGACTTCCACCAAAGCGATATCCATCATCTCATCGAAAGACGGGACACCTCCGCCTCTATCAAGTGGTATCAGATTTCCAGGTTGCTCGGTGAGATTTTACAGTTTTTCGTAGTTTAGATCGAGTCTGTTCTTCATACCTACAGTCCACGAAAAAGCCACAAAAAAAAATTAGGGTTAGTTCATCATATCCGAACCAATCTGAGCCTTTGCATAATCTTTTTAGGGTTTTGCTTTGTTGAATTTGCGGTTGCATCGTCGGTCTAGTTGCTGGTCTTAGAGTCTAGTCTTTTAGAGTTTCGAGTTCTGGTCATAAGTTGTCACGCCACCGCCGCACCATCATCATCGCCCCTGCCATCTACCACCACCGCTCCGAATCCGTATCCATATACCACCACCAATCCGTGTCCATATACCACCACCGATCCATATCCATATACTACCACCGCTACCACCACCGCTGCCATATACCACCACCATATATCCACCACCAATCCGAGTTCCTTGCTTATTAGGGTTGTTTTCGAGATCCATCTAGTTTCCGATTCGTGTTTCCTTGCCGGAGTAGGTTTCGGAAAAAAAAAGAGTTGGGTAGCCACGCTCCGTTTAGGCCCAAAATTTTTCGAAAACACATTTTTCGAAAAAATTTATGGCTATCCTATTTTTAGGTGTTTCTGAGTGTTTTGAGACAGGTGCCATTATAGGAAGTTTTTTTTGACCCGTTTCCAGTTTTTGGGTCCGGGCAGTCGAAAAAAAAAATTTGGTCGAAAAAAAAATTTCGTGCCCATCCTGTCAGTTTGACCTAGGAAGAGTTTTGAGACACTCGCCATTATAGTGATTTTTCGCAAAAAAAAGCAGCGCAAAAAAAAGGAGCGCAAAAAAAGAGCGAAAAAAAAAAATTCAGAGTGTGCTTTTCCCTTGTTTACGTGCCGCGCCGTGATTTTGTTGGTGTTCTAGGCTCGCGTCTCTAGCACAGTCTAGCCTAGGACCAGCATAGTACCGTCGTTGAGCGTTTATTCAACTTTGCATCTCTGAATTGATTATTGCTGAACCTTTTTGCTACCATATTATAAGCCTTCCCAGCTCCACATACATCTATGTCGTGCGTTTGACTCTCCCTGGTAATCGCTCTATCCAAGCTTTGAGAGTTTTGACTACAACGGTTGCCGATCACCGCCTGTTGCTGGGTAAGAACTGGTAAGAATTTGAGTTTTGCTTGACGGATTTGTGACACCCACCATCACCACTTGTTCGTAGTCTGTAGGATCATATTCTTGTGTGTTTCTATTGCTGCTAACCATGCCAGGATCACAAGCCGACGAGATTGACTGGGAGAATTTATCGAACAAGGAGCTTCATGATAAGTTTCAGCAAATGATGACTGAACAGGTGCAAGATGTGCTGAACAATTTTGAAGAGGCCATGGAGAAGATCACTGGCCTTGAGAAGACGTTCGAAACAAAGCTCGATAACAAGTTTAATGAATTGCTCACGCGTCTTCCACCACCACCACCCGCTGCACCTAACGCACCTCTCCAACAACAACAACAACGACTACCTCCACGTCGCGAAATAGACCTTCGCCGAGCGAGCCGTGTTCCTCTTGCGTTTGGCCAAACTGTTGGTGCTGCTGTTGATACTTCTGTGGCTCCTGCTGCTGATGCGGAGGAGGATGATTATGTGGGAGATTATGAGGATGAGGTTGATCAAAATCAGCACTACGTGCAGCCACCTGCACCACCACCAGCAGGTCGACCTCAGGTATATATTCGTAATGGTAGGCCTGCACCACCACCTCAGGTACGAGATGATGTCCATATTCCTAAACTGAAATTGAATATTCCACCATTTGAGGGTAGATATGTTCCTGATATATATCTTACTTGGGAGTTAGAAACTGAACAACGATTTACATGTTTACAATATCCTGAGGAGAGACGAGTTGCTGCTGCTGTTTGTGCTTTCACTAGTTTTGCATGTGTATGGTGGTCTGAACATTGTAGATTATATCCTATTCCAACTACTTGGGCTGCTTTGAAAACTGCTATGCGTACGCGTTGGGTTCCACCATATTATCAACGTGAATTGCTTCAAAAATTGCAGCGTTTAAGACAAGGAAAAAAATTCTGTAGAAGAATATTATCAGGAATTACAAACTGGCATGATTAGATGTGGTATTGTTGAGGAGAATGAAGCTATGCTTGCACGTTTTCTGGGTGGATTAAATAGAGAGATTCAGACCATTCTAGACTATAAGGAGTATACTAATATCACTCGTTTATTCCATCTTGCTTGTAAAGCTGAACGTGAAGTGCAGGATCGACAAGCATTGGGGCGAACTAACTTTTCTGCAGGCCGACCTTCATCATGGACACCACGTGCATCTTCTACTTCAACTGCACCAGCACCTCCATCAGGTGCCACCTCCAGCCGTGATACAAGAAAACAGGCACAACCACCATTATCTGCCAAGAGCGCACCTGCGGGGCCTACACAGCATTCTTCTTCTTCCATAGCATCAACAGGGCACACAAGTGATATTATTTGTCGTCGTTGTAAGGGAGGAGGTCATTATGCGAGAGAATGCAAATCTCCGCGTGTGATGATTGCTACCGCGGATGGTGGATATGAGTCCGCTAGTGACTATGATGAGGAGACATTGGCTCTTATTACACGTGAAGAACATGGTGGAGATGATTCTGATCATGAGACGCAATACATGGCTCCTGAAGACGCTGACAGGTATGACTATTTAGTTGCTCAACGTGTTTTGAGTGTGCAGGTCACACAAGCTGAGCAAAATCAGAGGCACAATTTGTTCCATACCAAGGGAGTTGTGAAGGAACGTCCTGTGCGCGTCATAATAGACGGAGGGAGCTGCAACAACTTGGCTAGCATGGAGATGGTGGAGAAGCTTTCTCTCACCACAAGACCACATCCACATCCTTACTACATCCAATGGTTCAACAACAGCGGCAAGGTTAAGGTAACACGTACTGTTCGTGTGCATTTTAGTATCTCTACATATGCTGATTATGTTGATTGTGATGTGGTACCTATGCAAGCATGTTCCTTATTACTTGGTAGACCATGGCAATTTGATAAAAATTCTGTACACCATGGTAGAAACAATCACTATACTCTTGTTCATAAGGATAAAAATATTACTTTGCTTCCTATGACTCCTGATTCCATTTTGAAAGATGATATTAATAGAGCTAATAAAGCACAACAGGAGAAGAATAAGAGTGAAAATCAGATTGTGGCAAAAGAATTTGAGCAACAAATGAAGCCTAATAATAAACCATCTAGTGTTGCTTCTGAAATTAAATTGAAAAGTGCATGTTTATTTGCCACCAAATCTGATATTGATGAGCTAGATTTCAGCAAATCTGTTTGCTATGCTTTTGTGTGCAAAGAGGCATTATTTTCATTCGAGGACGTGCATTCCTCTTTGCCTCCTGCTGTCACTAACATTTTGCAGGAGTTCGCTGACGTTTTTCCACAAGACGTGCCACCGGGATTACCGCCTATTCAAGGGATTGAGCATCAGATTGACTTAATTCCCGGTGCTTCACTGCCAAACCGTGCACCATACCGTACCAATCCCGAGGAGACGAAGGAGATTATGCGTCAAGTACAAGAGCTTCTCGACAAAGGTTATATACGCGAATCCCTTAGTCCTTGTGCTGTTCCTATTATTCTAGTGCCGAAAAAGGATGGTACATCACGTATGTGTGTTGATTGTAGAGGCATTAATAATATTACTATTCGTTATCGTCATCCTATTCCTAGGCTAGATGATATGCTTGATGAATTGAGTGGCTCTACAATATTCTCCAAAGTTGATTTGCGTAGTGGCTACCATCAAATTCGTATGAAATTGGGAGATGAATGGAAAACAACATTTAAAACTAAGTTTGGATTATATGAGTGGTTAGTCATGCCTTTTGGGTTAACTAATGCACCTAGTACTTTCATGAGATTAATGAATGAAGTTTTACGTGCTTTCATTGGACGATTTGTGGTAGTTTACTTTGATGACATATTGATTTATAGTAGATCTTTGGAAGAACATTTGGAACATTTACGTGCTGTTTTTATTGCTCTACGTGATGCACGTTTGTTTGGTAACCTTGGGAAGTGCACCTTTTGCACCAACCGAGTATCTTTTCTTGGCTATGTTGTTACTCCACAGGGAATTGAAGTTGATAAAGCCAAGATTGAAGCTATTGAGAGTTGGCCGCAGCCCAAAACGGTCACACAAGTGAGGAGTTTTCTTGGCCTCGCTGGATTCTATAGGCGTTTTGTGAGAGATTTCAGCACCATTGCTGCACCTCTCAATGAGCTTACAAAGAAAGATGTGCCTTTTCTTTGGGGTACTGCACAGGAAGAAGCCTTCATGGTATTGAAAGATAAGTTGACACATGCTCCTTTACTCCAACTTCCTGATTTTAATAAGACTTTTGAGCTTGAATGTGATGCTAGTGGAATTGGATTAGGAGGTGTGTTATTACAAGATGGCAAACCTGTTGCATACTTTTATGAAAAATTGAGTGGGCCTAGTCTGAATTATTCTACTTATGATAAAGAATTATATGCTCTTGTTCGGACTTTAGAAACATGGCAACATTATTTATGGCCCAAAGAATTTGTTATACATTCTGATCATGAATCTTTGAAACATACTAAAAGTCAAGCTAAACTGAATCGTAGACATGCTAAATGGGTTGAATTCATTGAGACTTTCCCTTATGTCATTAAACACAAGAAGGGAAAAGAAAATGTTATTGCTGATGCATTGTCTCGTCGCTATACTATGCTTTCACAACTTGACTTCAAAATATTTGGTTTGGAGACCATCAAAGATCAATATGTGCATGATGCTGATTTTAAAGATGTAATGCAGAATTGTAAAGAAGGAAGAATGTGGAACAAGTTTGTTGTTAATGATGGATTTGTGTTTCGTGCTAACAAGCTATGCATTCCAGCTAGCTCCGTTTGTCTTTTGTTGTTGCAGGAGGCGCATGGAGGAGGATTAATGGGACACTTTGGCGTGAAGAAGACGGAGGACGTACTTGCTACACATTTCTTTTGGCCAAAGATGAGACGGGATGTTGAGCGTTCTATTGCTCGCTGCACTACATGTCAAAAAGCTAAGTCACGACTCAATCCTCATGGTTTATATATGCCTTTGCCTGTACCTAGTGTTCCTTGGGAGGATATATCTATGGACTTTGTTTTAGGTTTACCTCGAACAAAGAAGGGGAGGGATAGCATATTTGTTGTCGTGGATAGATTCTCGAAAATGGCACACTTTATACCATGTCATAAAAGCGATGATGCTGTTAATGTTGCTGATTTGTTCTTTCGTGAAATTATTCGCTTGCATGGTGTGCCAAATACTATTGTTTCAGATCGTGATACTAAATTTCTTAGCCACTTTTGGAGATGTTTATGGGCTAAGTTGGGGACTAAACTTCTTTTTAGTACTACTTGTCACCCCCAAATTGATGGACAAACTGAAGTAGTCAATAGAACGTTGTCTACTATGCTTAGGGCTGTTTTGAAGAGTAATAAGAAAATGTGGGAGGAATGCTTGCCTCATATTGAATTTGCTTATAATCGTTCATTGCATTCTACTACTAAGATGTGCCCTTTTGAAGTTGTGTATGGTTTCCTACCTCATGCACCTATTGATTTGTTGCCTCTTCCATCTTCGGAGAAGGTTAATTTTGATGCTAAACAACGTGCTGAATTGATTTTAAAAATGCATGAGTTAACTAAGGAAAACATTGAGCGCATGAATGCTAAATATAAACTTGCTGGAGATAAGGGTAGAAAACATGTTGTGTTTGCACCTGGAGATCTTGTTTGGTTACATTTGCGTAAGGATAGATTTCCTGATTTGCGCAAATCAAAGTTAATGCCACGTGCTGATGGTCCCTTTAAGGTGTTAGAGAAAATAAATGATAATGCATATAAACTTGAGCTGCCTGCAGATTTTGGGGTTAGTCCCACTTTTAACATTGCAGATTTGAAGCCTTATTTGGGTGAGGAAGATGAACTTCCGTCGAGGACGACTTCATTTCAAGAAGGGGAGGATGATGAGTACATCAATACAATTGTTACACCCACAGCCCCTGCTACTATACATACTGGACCAATTACTAGAGCTCGTGCACGCCAACTAAATTACCAGGTACTTTCTTTCTTGGTAATGATTCTAATGTTCATGAGAATATGATGCTGCCTAAATTGGATACATTTGTTTTGCTTACAAATGAAGGGCCTAGCTTGGAGAAGGATGAACATTGGAGCAAGAACAAGCATGGAGATGATGGCATGCGCAAGGGGAACAAGAACGGAGTTACAAGTGATGATTTCAGGACTTTGAAGCCACCATAATGGGTGCATGAAGCCTTGGACGAAATATACAAGATGCCACTTCATAAATTTCGTCCCGAGGCTATTTTAGGTGCTGCGTCACCTTATTATTGGGACCAGGCCCATGTAATTTCGAAATACATAAGTATAGGCTATTTTTAGAGTCCGTATGTGTGGGGAAACAAGAGATAGGGTTGATTTCGAACCCCTCCACCAAGGGCCACGAAATTCCCCCCTCTTCCTCCATATATACAGCCCTTAGGGCATCGTTTAGACTTTGGGTTTTGTTTAGATTAAAAGTTCGCCATAGCTGCAACTTCGCGTACTTCGTTTGTGTTCAACGACCAGACAAAGGCGTCACAGAACCCCACCTTGATCAATAAAGCTTTCATCTTATATTCGCAATATCCAGATTGCAATCTTAGTTTCTTGCTTGTTCTTCGTTTGCTCGCAGGAAACAGACCCTCGTGGTCAGGTTGATCGTGCTCCGGCGTGGTCAATAACCTCTCGGAGTTGGTTTAGCGATTGCTAAGGCGCGACGTCCTCGCACGTTCGTAGTCGGATCGTCAAAGTCGACTTCCACCAAAGCGATATCCATCATCTCATCGAAAGACGGGACACCTCTGCCTCTATCACTGGGTTGGCTATATATGGTAGCAAAAGATTAGCAATAATCAATTCAGAGATGCAATGTTGAATAAATGCTCAACGACGGTACTACGCTGGTCCTAGGCTAGACCGGACTAGAGACGTGAGCCTATAACACTAATGAGGTCACGCCGTAGCACAACTAGCATCAATAAAGGATATGAAGTAGCTCTGGACAACAAAATATAAGTGATGATCACAATGGCCATAAAGATAATGATGTGAAACAACAGCCAAGCAGGATATATCAACAACTTTCTCTCCAACTTTTCTATGGAAAAGTTTGTGCCAATTTTTTGATAATTTTTTTCAAGAATGGTATTGACTCAAGCTTTCAAATGCAAAAGGAATCACTCAATTCTGAGTTGATATGAGGATTCAAAAAATTCTAAAACTGGCCTGAAAAACTGGAATAAGCTGTATTCGTGAACTTCGGATGGGCTAAAAAGCCTATTTAGAAGCTGATTTTGAGGTGCCAAATATTGAACTAGCTTCTGTAACTATTTACATGCGGCTCATAGCTAGCTTTCATTTGAGTACTCGCGGAGCCAAAATGGACTTCGTATGAGGAAGTTATGCATGTTTTACTAAACAGTGCACAAAACAGATCCAATCCGAATTCAACTACGAGATTGAGTCTAGATAGATCCGAATTTTGTTTTTTTTCTTCTCTCTTTTTTTCCTCACATTTTTTTCTCTTTCTTTCTCTTTTTTTCTTTATTTCCCTTGTTTTTTTCTGTCTTTTTTTTCTCTCTCCCTCTTTTCAAAACAAACTAGATAAGATGCAGATTGGATCAAGCGAAGATGTGAACGATCTCAACTATGATTATGACAATGAACGGTGGGTAGCACGTGGTGGAAATTGATGGATGGGTGGTGGACAGCGGAAGGGATAATGATGCAGTGGCAGCGTGATTAATGTGAAGAGAACTCGAAACTCTAAACGAACTAGACACTAAGACCAGCAACTCGACACGACGATGCAAACGATAATTCAAATATGCAAGCAATGAAAAGAAAATTGCAAAGGCTCAGACTGGCTTGGACAAAGGATGAATAGATCTAACTTTTTTGTGACTTTTTTGGACAATATGTAAGAAAATAAATCTAATCTAGAAAAAACTAGAAATTCTCACCAAGCAACCTGAAAACTGATACCACTTGAAAGAGGCAAGGGTGTCCCGATCTTTCAATGAGATGATAACTATCGATTTGGTGGAGTCGACTTTGACAATCCGACTACAAACGTGCATGAAGTTGCATCTTAGCAATCGCTAAACCAATCTCCTGAGGTTACTGACGACGCCGGAAGCACGGTCAGCCTGACCACGAAGATCTATTCCTGCAAGCAATCAAAGAATGAGCAAGAACATGATAAAGCAATCGGAATATTGCGGATATATATGAAGTATTGATAATGGTGGGGATCCGGAAGCGGTCTTCATCTGGTCCTTGGACACAAACGAAGTACACGAAGTTGCGTTGGCTAACTTTTAACTAAACAAATCCCCAAGAAAAAGCTACTAGATGGATCTACTTATATAGGAGAAAGGGGTGGCGGCCAAGGAGGTGGGAGGACGTCCCAAGGCAGCCTAAAATTAACCCTAGGTCGTACATGGCTCATGGGCCCAAGTGGAGGTGATGCAACACCTTTGGGCTTGAAGTTTGACTCGGATTCTGCTGCAACGTCATATTGTTTCGTCCATAACTCAACGCTCCGGACGAATTTAAAGGTGAATCCAATTGTCTTGGAAAGAGCATGAAATATACTTTCAAACAAAATAAGAATCACACAATTCGGAGTCCATGTGAAAACGTTGTTGGAATTTTGAGGCAGGTATATCTGTGTAGTCCGAATCTGAATCCAAAACATGAGAGACTTGGACTCTATCTTCTCTTGGCCCAAAAGTGACGTGAGAGGACTTTTTGAACAACACCTAAACTTCTCTTTTTTCCTTATCTTCATATGTGGATTGTACAAATGTCCCATACACCTGCAATTAGATATGGCACAAAAGTTTGTGAAGTATTTTTGTCCTGGATGACATAAATAAATTATTGCATAGTTTGCATTAGAAATCACCTCACAAATATACATGTATGCAATATTTTTTGTCGTATACAAGGTAGTCATGTCCTCATCAGGCTACTGTTCAACTAGCCCTCCATGGGGTCCTGTTCATCCACCCCCAACCGGCTCGATCGGGGTCCTGTTCATCCAGCGGCGACACCACGAGGGCCTGTTCATCCACCCCCACTTGGAACTGTTCATCCAAACCCCTCAACAACACTCACTGTTCATCCAAAGGCAGTATCGATCGGCTTCAGTTAGCAGCAGTAGCGGAAGAATTACTCGGGTTCAGTTAACAACAATTGATCGATCAATCGGGATCAGTAATGTAGCTAGTGCAATCACTCGGGTTAAGTTAGAGCCCAACACCTCGCTCGGGTTCAGGTAGAGCTCAACACCTCGCACACACGCGCGTACGTGTGAGAGAAATGTGCATCGCTCGGCCCCCAACCACCCACCATAACCGGGAACTCCCCCGATATTTTCCTCGCCCTTGCTTCTACCACGATTTTTCCGTCATGGACGGCCCAAAGAATGTCATGCAGCTGCGTCTCCGGCCCGCCCAGGACGAAAAGCCCATTTTCTATCATGATTTTTTGTCATAGAAGTAGGACCCCACCACATCTATGATGATACCGGGTTTTGTCACAATTATCATCATAGAAGTGTCATAAGCATGATAGGAAAAAATTCGTTCGGCCCAAAATGTCACGGATGTGTCTTTTTTTAGTGTCGCCTTAAGAAGGCTAGCACAAAAGCAACAACAATAGAAAAGGCAAGGCCTCCTGCCTGGGAGTCTCCTAACTACTCCTGGTCGTCGGCGATCTCCATGTAGTATTAGGCTCCCTTGGGGTAGTAGTAGTCGTTGCGGGTGGCATCTGGCTCCTGGAATCCATCATTTGAACGTAGCAATCAGGTATAGGGGAAAAGAAGTAGAAAATCAACCGTGAGTACTCATCCAAAGTACTCGCAAGATTTACTTTAGAACTATGCTAAGTATGCATCGGTATCAAAGGAATGGGGCTATATCTTTTGAGTGAACTGCAGAATGCCAGAAGAGGGGGAAAGCCTAGCCTATCGAAGACTAGCATCTTCAAGCATCTTACAACATTTAAAAGAGTACAAAATAGCATCTTATAATTAGCAACCATGTTTTAGCATTAACGCCCAGAGGTCCTTCCTCAACTCCCTATGAGAAAGCAATCCCGAAGCCATCATATCCATTTCACATCTCAGTATCTAGTTCTAGTTGTATAGATTGGTATACAACTCCAAGTCGTCCTATTACCATGGACACAGATATTCGAATAGATAAACTTCCCTGCATGGGTGCACCACATTACCCAACATGCTCAATCACTCTAGTGGACACACTTTCCAGGGTCATGCCCAGCCTCGGGAGATCAACATGTTGTAGCCGTACCTAGGCTCAACAGAGAGGCCAGCACGTCGATCTACATCCTAAGCGCGCATGGGTCTTGGGCCCATCGTTCTTTGTAGTCCTACACATTGCATGGGGGACCGAGATCAGTCCTAGCAACCTCCTTATACAAGACAGGTGCTTACGCGGACCACCCGGGCGCGTGCCGCTTAGTAGCTGACGTCTGGAGAGCTTTGGCTTATAAATACGACGCCGAGTGCCCATAACTGTTCCCGCGTGGTGGTTAGTGCGTATAGGTCAATGACCAACTCAGATCAAATACCCAATCTCATTAGTGCCTTGGCAGCGCATGGTAACGAGCTAAGACTGGCGATCATGTGACCCCGTCCCCCCATCTCGTCGACTTACGACAAGGGCCTGAAATTCCCAGTCCTGCCATGTAGAAATCTCGCGGGTACCCTCCGGGTCAACTCGACTTCACATCAACTCATGGGTACCCTCATGGTCAAGCCAACTCACAAGGGGTTGTCGGGAACTCAGGTCCACCTCAACCAGGGTAGTACCCCTTGTCGCATCAGTCCTGCAGAAACAGTAACTCTCGCGGGTACCCCTCGGGGCCGACCTGTCTTTATCATGGTTCTGGGGGTACAACCAAATTAACCGTGTGTCCATAACACCAAGGGGGAATCCCGAGGAATCACCCTCGATGGGTTCCACTTGATGTAACCGTCAAGGTGAACTAAAGAGGAATCATCCTAGATGGTTCACACTTGATGGGTGTTGCATGACAGAGTCGTCATCGGATAGTGGTGCAAGAGGAATCACCCTCCGTACACCACTACAATGACTACACTACAAGGATCTCATCAGAACTACTATACAAGGTATCACTTTCGGCATTCGATAGTAACCCTGTAGTGTCGTACAACTAAGGGGTGTGATGTGATGTGTCGGGCCCTGGACGTCGATCATGTTGATCGAGTCTTCTGGTAATCCATCGGGGGCAATAGGGAGAATGTGAGGGGTCATTGGTGGATCACGAACCAACCTATACTAAGCCTACAGGAAAGGAGGTAAGGTAAGAATAGCAGGTTACAAAATGTGATGCCCGAATAATCAAGCTACAGTAACCTCTGTTAATGATGCCACGTCACCTTGAGTATTGTTGCTAATCTCGCGTTATTTCGAAACTGATTCAAATTCAAATTCAAAATAGAGGAAAACATCAAAAACTTTCAAATATTAAAACTAAAATGTTCGGTTTGTGCCAGTTAATGCATAGGTGATTACGGTGAAGAAACCATACTTTTATAAAACGTTTAAATGCTATAAGATGAATAAAATAGTAGCGAAAATTATTGTTTTAATACTTTTAATAATAAATTATTACAAAACTATTTTAGATTAGGTAGCTAGTTAATGTGGGAGTGGCATATTTGTTAACATCAAATTAGGTGCCATTTTGGTATTTTTCTAAAACAAAACCAAAAGAAAAGAGAAAAATAAAAATAAATAAAAAGAAAAAAACAAAGAAGACCTCCTTGCTGGGCCGTGGCCCGGGTGGCCTCTAGCCGCCAGGCCGGCCCAACCGCCCCATTGACCCACCTTTTCCCCTGGGCGACCGAACCCTAGCGGTTCAGGCCCCCCACTACACCCACTCCCCCCGATCCCCCACTCTCCCCGGTGCCTCCCCTTCTCCTCCTGATCTAGACGTGCCGCCACCCAGGGACCTCACAGCCCGTCACCGCCCCGACATCGTCGCAACCTTGCCGGACTGCTCGTCCCCATCCTCCTCGACGAGCCTAGCTGCCCTTTACCATACAACCGCGGTGAGGCCCCCGGCCTTCCTTTCTCCCCTCGTCTCTGTCGCCCGCACTGCCCGCTCGTCCCTCGCGCTCACCTCGGCCCCGTGACCCTCTTCCCCGCTGTCGCCCGAGCTCGCTAGAGCTCATACTACCGTCGCTCGCCTCATTCCAGCACCGGATGCTGCTGCTCTGCATCACTGTGCCTACAGCCACCCCCGCCCCTGCACACGTGCGCCCGTGCGCCACTGCGCCTAGATCATGGCGCAGCCCTGCGTCTACCTCCCGCCTCCCGCTCTCAAACTGCACCCACCTCCGCAGGCCACGACCATAATGGCCGCCCGCCCGGCCGCGGTGCTCCGCCCGTCACTGCACTGCTCCGCCCATCGTTGCGCTGCTCGCCGCTGCTGCCCGACGCATCTCTGCTGCTATTGCTGGCTTGCTCCTGCTGTTGCTCCTCCTCCGTCGCAGCTGCACACGCCCAGCCACCCCGCCACTGTCGTGCTGCCTCGCCGGCGCCCCGCCGCCCGCCTGTGCTGCAGCCGCCCTCGCGCCGCCTCGTCTACCACGACCACGCCCCCCTCGCTCGTCGCTCCTCCCCGCTGTGGGCCTAGGGTCGCGCCCCTGATCGCCCCTCCTACCCGCCCGCGCAAGTTTCCCTGCTGCACCCGGCGCCCGCTAAACCCCCTGGCCCAATGACAAATGGGGCCCAGCACCCAGAACGATTACAAAAAAAATTAAAAATTATTTTAAAAATATATAAATAACTTAAAATAATTAAAATATTAATTAATTAACTTAATTAATCCTAATTAGACTAATATAATCACTAGTTAACTTAATTAAACTCTCATTAGCATGTACAGTCAATGACATGCGGACCCCACATGTTAGTTTGACCCGGTAAACACCTCTGTTGATTGCTGATGTCATGCTGAGATCATGCTGATGTAGTAATGTTGATTTCAAATTAATTTAGTAATAATAATTTAGAAAATGATTTAAAACTTTAAAAATTAATATAAAATAAACCGTAGCTTGGATGGAAAAACTTTGTACATGAAAGTTGCTCAGAACGATGAGACGAATCCGGATACGTAGCCCGTTCATCCGCCACACATCCCTGGCATAGAAAACATGCAACTTTTCCCTCTGGTTCATCTGTCCGAAAACGCGAAACACCGGGGATACTTTCCCGGTTGTTTCCCCCCATCGCCGGTATCACCTATCTCTACGTTAGGTCACCCCTAGCACAACATATTGTCGCGTCTTGCTTTGTGTTATGTTTGATTGCTCTATCTCTACTCCTAATGGACAAATTGGTTGAATAGCCCCCCCCCACTTTCAACCGGTTTATTTTCAACCGGCTTATTTTCAACCGGTTTTTTTCCATCAAATGACCCCCACCCCCACGCCCACCCACCGAAACGCGCCCAGCGAACCGGGGAGAGATCCGTTGATTTGGCTAAGGTAGGAAAGAATCTATTATTTGTTTGCTAAAGCAAATTGCATTAATGGAAGAGATCCGTTGATTTGGCTAAGGTAGGAAAGAATCTATTCTTTGTTTCCTAAAGAAAATTTGCATTAATGAGAGAGATCCGTTGATTTGGCTAAGGTAGGAAAGAATATATTATTTGTTTCCTAAAGC